>NW_021779364.1:62742-64362 GCF_005508785.2 Acyrthosiphon pisum | reverse complement strand
TTCATCACTTCCGTCTCGGTCAACTTTTCTGCGCAATCCATCACGATCATACGAGAATATAATATTGTACAGCTATAAGTCAAACACGACAAGTGGTATTATATTATTATAATACAATACGCACGATGTATTGATTTGGTTAGCTGAAATATTGAAATGACTGACAATAAAACATTATTATACATTATACTGTACTATACATCTATGGGAACAAGATTTTTATTGATTTTTAATAGGCTTGAATAAAATATATTATAAGACACCTACCTACTCTATTCCGTATTATTAAATGCGTGAATTTGATATTTTTGGAAATGCAAGAAAATTAAAGTTATAATATTACGAAATTGTATAATACGTTGTAGATAGGAATTATGAATATTCCTTATTCTAGTCCCAATAAAATTGGTAGTTACTAATTGTGTAAGGAATCCAACTTACCATAGTTATTAAAGTATAATATATATGAGCTCAAAATAATTAAAAACTACTGATTTTTTTAAAACGATTTTGATGGCCTATGCCTAATAATATTATATTATAATACTGTGTAGGTAATTATAGTAATATAGTTAGGATAGAAAAATCCGGACGCGTGAGTAATACCTTGGAGTCCCCACTTTTTTGACCTCATATCATTAACTTTTTCAGGTAACTGTCAGTAGTTAATTTTTTCCACTCTGTTCGTCAAATTCTTGTTTTTGTTTGTTGCTTTACTTATACTCAATTATACTACAATTGATGCTTTATGGTTTACTTAGTCAGTGACACGGTCGTGTATACCATGTGTACCATACACTTGATAAAAATAAGAAAGTTTATAAGTAAATGTACCATCACCAAATATGTGTGGATTATAATTGCACATAAAGATTATAATAGATTTTCTCGTTATCAATATAATGTTGTTTGCACGATCAACAAATTTAAATTGTTCGTTTTTATTTGTTAAGACTGGGAAATCGGAAATTTGTGCTATTACCTCATTAAATGATTTAGGAATAGGAGGCAGCACTTTTCGTCGTTCACGGTATATAGATTTTCTAATACTGTTAATATCAGTGAATTAATTTGGATGTGCCACATGAAGATAGTTCCGTACGTATTATTTTATTTGGCTCTAGATTTAAATCCTCACATACTTTCCTTTTGCACTTACGTCTAACTTCCAGCTAGTTTAAATCTTCAATAGTATTCGGTTCATGTTCATGGCTGTCTTTAATATTGATTAGTGTTGATTTTGAACAATTCGTTTTTACATACGCACTACAACTTTTTTTTACGCAATGCCAACTTATATTTTCCGAAACCAAATTTCTATTGAAGTGAAATTTAAAGTTACGAAAAATTAAACATTCACCATTTTTATACACTCGCAACTTAAGTATAATACTCTGATTAAGGATTTGTAAGCACAACGCATGAACAGAGAAAAGTGAGAGTCGTCATGAAGTGTAATTAAGATAAAAGGGATCGATATTCGATAATATCGGTAAGAGTCTAACGTAAAAACTAAAAATAGTTAAAACTGGTAAATAATCTGTACAATAGTTACTAGTTAGGTACAAGGTAATAAGTATTGCATTATATCCAGAATATAGTTTGGCAACGTTGCATGGT
>NW_021779364.1:61706-62642 GCF_005508785.2 Acyrthosiphon pisum | reverse complement strand
TTTAACGAATTTTTATTAAAAATATTTCGGATGCAAATTGGTTATAAAAAAGGTGTGATGGGGGCAAACAGGTTGCACCGAAGAAGCCTATTAATTATTATAGATAACGATAATGAATCAATGAGTGATGTGATGATATGGTATTTAAGTATAAGTAGGTATAAATGTTTAATACATTTTAAAAATAATTAAATGGTTCTATAATTTTGTCAATAGATAGGTTATAGGTAGCATCCATCATCATTCATCATTCATCAGTTATCATATCATTGTGTTATTATTATTAGGTCTTACTTACGGGACACGTTAAAACTTATTTTTTATTCATACTTATGTAGTTTTTGACGCTGACATGGTGCAATCAATATATGTGGGGATCGAGCTTATTTGAAGTTATGGAGTTTTATCTACAACAACTGGCCCAATTGCTTTGGATACCATCGGTTTTAATGTTGAAATCGTTAAAATTGTTGATTTTCAAAAAAAAAAAATCATTAAAAAAAAAGCTCCATGTCCCCGGCCCCCCCACTTTGGAATTTCGGAACAAAATTAACTCCTTTCGTTTGTGCTTCGTTTGTGCTGGTTTGTGCTTTTAATCCTGTCGTTTGTGCTCAATCTCTTCCAAAGTTATTCAACTTACAAAGTCGGGGGGCTTGGGACATGCTTAGCCCCTCCATTTTGGAATTTTGGAACAAAATTAACTACATTCGTTTGTGCTTCGTTTGTGCTGGTTTGAGCTTTTAATCCCGTCGTTTGTGCTCAATCCCTTTCAAAGTTGTCCAACTTTGAAGGTTGTGGGCTAAAATGTAATCCAAGCTACTTCCCTTTGTAAAAAAATTATTTTGTCGTATTAATCTGATCACAACTGTCCATCATTGTTACCTCTATTGTCTTTAGTCGTAAAATATTTAGTTTGCCAGAAAAACACTTACACTT
>NW_021779364.1:56189-61656 GCF_005508785.2 Acyrthosiphon pisum | reverse complement strand
AATATTTTTATAATAATTATATTCTATATCCAATTTCATACCAGATAAGGACATTTCTAACTAATTGTTGCACCTATTGTGTGTCAATTACAGTGTTTATACTAAAAGTGATATATTTAAACACAATTTAACTTGATACCTATGCATTGTAATAATCTGATATACTGATGCATCACTCCGATACAACGCTTGTGAAGAGTTCGTTGTCCTCATCAAAATTGTTGTTTTTTATTCGAAAATTGTTCAATATTCATTAATTATGGGTATATAGTATGCAATTTCATAACCTAAATAAAAAAAAAACAAATACAAATGTTTCTACTAAATTGCTATATTAACATATTGTTAATATAGTGAATATTATTTTTTTTTATATAATATTGTACATATTATATATCATTAAGATATTATATAGGTAGTATAATATGTACTATCAACATGTCAATTTTAATTATTTTATATTTTAATATAATATAGTATAGTTACGATTGTTACCGGTGATCTGTCAGAGGAAACCGATAACAGTTAATTAAGGCTTGGATCGTGCCAGTGCCGTACAATACCGCACTATTTACCTTTTTACCTGCGAAGACATAACATGATTGGACCCTACTATTTTTCGAACATATGGACATAGAAAACCGATTATAAAGACCTTTGAAGGTTCAAATTTGATGGCGATATTATTTTGTCATGCATTGTCACAATATCATATTATGCAGCTAGACATTCCAATAAATATTTAATTATTAAAACTATAATAGTAGACTGATCAATTCTTGGTAAAAAAAAAAAAAACATTGTTGAAGATAAGGAATAATAATATATTGTAGGGTGATATTAGCCTGCAGATGATGGCATAAAAAGGTTCTTACATAAAACAATACATAATACACAATTCTGCGATATAAATTTCAGTTATTATAGATATTTAGGCAAATTTAGTTAATTATTATTTTCATTCTCCTGTGCGACTTCGTTGTGGACAGTTCAACACTAGGTACATTAATTCATTTATGCTTTAAATGTGCTGTGTTTTTATGAGTAGTTTTTAGTTTTTGAATTTGTTTCAAAAGCATTTTATCCAACGTCGTCAATCTACAACTCTTTAACTGGTGAGTAAATCAAAATATTTCATTACATTTAAAAACATTTATAAATACATACACCTATACTTTTAATTACTAGTTAATAATTACCATCCTCATCCATATTTATTATTATTTTTTGTACATAAGATATTAATAGTTAAATATTATATGTCCGTCTTAGGTTTTTTAAGACGATATTTAAGTTACCAATATTAGGTAAATATTATAATATAGTTTAATTTTTAAAATAATAATTTATAGTAGAAATTGTGAATCACGTACGTTTCCTTTGTACCATCAAATACGAATTACATACATTTTTTTTAAATATAGAATTTTTCAAATTTCGTATTAAATTTTAATAATAGCCAAAAAAAAATCACCTTAACATCATTTAGCATTTACCTTAATTTTATATTTTTGTTGGGAATAAACTGAAGTTATACAAATAATCATACACATTTTATACTAAATATCTATTTGCAAAAAATAAATAGTGAAATTTTTGTGTGGCGAAGGTAAGAGAACGTACGTCCACACTCATTTATACTAAACGATACCCAAGCACATATATCATATACACAAGATACTAATCGTAATCAAAAATTAAATAGTTCAGAAATATCAGTTAAAATTATTAAGTTAGTAAGTTTTTATATAACATTTTTCTTAGATTTTTCTTACACTGTACTCTTAAAACACTTTTATTTGAACGTACGAATGTATTTTATATATATTTATTGCGGTAAAAAACGCCATTCATAATATGTTTGTATAAGTGTGTAACTAGAGTAGGTACTACCTAAATAGAAATGTTAACTTTAAATTATTGGTCTTAAATTGATTAATAACTATCTGATAAATTTATTTTTTCGATATAACATTGACGTGCTTAAAATTTCCGCCCTAAAATATTCCTATCGTCTTCAAAGTACATATTATCGATATTTTCTTTCCCAATTAATTGCAACCATTTGTAACAAAAATCACATTTTTTACTATTTTTTATTCTAAGGACCTATGTACGAGTCTGCAAATACCGTTTGAGCATTTTTTTTAAGGACTGATCAAATTTGTATGACTTTGTAATTCAAAATTTATTAGTCGGTAACTTTTCCCCCTTACGTTTTTTATTATTTCAAAAGTATATTTCAAAAACTTTATAGCTTAGTAAAATATAAAAAGTAACTTCACTTGGATAAAATTAAAATTAAAAAAAGGTGTTTGTCACTCTGCTTCACAGTAGGTTACAAGTGGGTCACTGTATAATGGATTGTATTAAATTTGAATTCAATGATATCATATCAATCTAAACAAAAAACGATTCTGAGCGGAGACGGTTTGTCAGTTTTGCTATTTAATATTGTAATTATATTTGATTATAGTCTGTAACTTGAATTAATATTATAAATAACAACAAAATAATTCATAATTTTTATTCGTTTCTATGATGATAAGCAAATCGTTAGAAATTAAAATCCCATTTTTAGCTGTGTTTTGTAATTTCTCAGTTCCCATGGCATTAAATAACTATTGAGAAAAATCAAAAAATGACCTCTTTAAAGTACCATCTTGATCAAATTTGCTAAAAAAAAAAAATAAACGCCATTGAAAAACCACTAGATCTCTCGCTCCCCTCTGAATCTAAAATATATATTAATCTATCAATAATGTATAAATCAATAAATTTCTATAAATCATATTTTTTATTCAGTTGATTTTTTATGAATTTAGTTTTTAACATTTCTTTATCATTTTGGTTTTTTTTTTTACATGGCTTTTTTTTTTATCAATTTCGACTTTATTTTACATTTTTTTCAATTTAATTTTTAATATATTCAATATTTCTTTATTTCAAATTTTTATGATTTTTTATTTTGTCAATTTTTTATGAATTTAGTTTTTAATATTTCTTTATCAATTTTGATTTTTTGTTTAACATGGCTTATTTATCAGTTTCGAATTTTAGCTTTTAATTTTTTTTTAATTTAATTTTTAATACTTTCAATATAATTTTTTTATTTCCAATTTTTATGAATTCTGATTTTTTATTTTGTCGATTTTTTATGAATTTAGATTTTTTAACATTTCTTTATCAATTTCGATTTTTTGTTTAACATGGCTTTTTTATCAATTTCGACTTTTTTAATTTTAAATTTTTTAATATTTTTTATTTCCAATTTTTATGAATTCTGATTTTTCATTTTGTCGATTTTTTATGAATTTAGATTTTTTAACATTTCTTTATCAATTTCGATTTTTTGTTTAACATGGCTTTTTTTTTTATCAATTTCGACTTTTTAATTTTACATCTTTTATCAATTTAATTTTAAATTTTTATCAATTTGGATTTTTTTATTCATATTAGATTATTTTATTAAAAATTTAGAATGGTGTAAAGTGTAAATGGTGTAAATTTACTGGTTTAATACTAAGAAAAATATTCTGCTTTCGAATATGAAATTAAAACTTTATGTTGTCATTAAAAAAGTAAAAAAACTTAAAAAATTATAAGGATAAAAAATATTTAAAAATATAATTTTTTAATAAAAACGTTGTTTTTAACAATATAAATTTTTAAATAATGAGTGTTTCGTGATAAATGAATCACCTTGTGGCTTGTATACAGAATGTTTCAAAAGTCTTCATCCGATTACGAACTAATATAGTTCGGCAACGGTTAATCGCAAGTTAGCAACCCATGTATTAATGCTTGACTGATTAAAAAAACTTACCTATTTTAAGAATATATTTTACTTTATTACACCCTTATATCTTCATTTTTAAAATAAATATAAAGTTTTGGAATCGGATGAATACTTTTGATACTGATCTGTATAAATATTTAATTATTTTTTTCATATTTTAGCTATTAACTTTTTGAAAGACGCTGTTTAAATAGTACGGAAAAGTTATAAGTCCCTAAGAATAACAAATTTGAAATTACAAATAATAGTTAAAACCGTTATTTTTTATTTAAAGAGTATGTAGGTAAACAAAATCATAAGAATTAGATCTTCATGTCTTTAAAAATAATTTCTCAAACTGGTTTAGTAGATTCATATAATTCGTATAATTTTTATGTAGAAAAATGTGTTACATTATTTTTATCATTGAAGCAAATTGTTGCAATTTATTTGAAGAATCATGGTACTAGGTTATGTATATTATAGGTATATCAAATCCAATCCGTGATGATTTAAATGTTATAGATAATAAAATCCCAAGAACTTTACTGAACTTAGATGTTTTTACTATGGGCTGATGTGAGATTGTATTATTCTTTAGGTTGTTGGATTCTTGTTAAAATGCCTAGAAAATCAAAAATTAACCCTGAAGAACACTATTCAATGTTATACAAAACTATGATATTTTTCATAATGACTCCGACCACTTAAAAGGCCCGGCCCAAGAATGTTGGTCTCTAATACAAAAAGATCTAAATCATGTAATTGACGCAAAATATATTTATACAATTGTTTTGCAAAACAGATATGGTATAGCGGACAAAATAAAAATAAATAACCAAAACCTATTGTCTAAAATATCTGACGATTCCAAAAACGTTGTTACACATTATGTTGAAGAATCATCTGATGAAAGTCAAAGTAACTCACCATCATTAGAGGTAGAACATAGTATATTTGAAGTTTTAAATTTCAATATTACTCTGTTGCCCGAAGAGTGGAAATCGAGATCCGAAGAGTTTGAAATGCTCAGATCTAAAAAAAAATAAACGTATGTATTATACGTTAGTACCGTATGAATGGACACCTATTATAAATGAACATTTTTTTGAGCAAACCAAACTAGCGTGTTGTTTGAAGTACCAACGAGCAAAAATATATCCTGAAGGTGAACTTTTTTTAAAAATTGACGGAATTTGTAAATTTTGTAAAAGCATTTTCAAAGGTTGCTTAACAAATGAACCTAACGAAGAGCGTAGGATTGTTATTCGGTGCATAATGGAAGGACCTTACTTACAATGTACAACGAGAAATAAAAGACGAATAATTGGAGAGAAGAAAGAACAGTTTTTGAATAAGATGTTAAAGCAAAATATGTCAGCTGCTTATGTTCAAAGGTCAGAAGCAAGAGAAATTATGGAGTATGGTGATCCAACACCTAGTCATTTACCATCATTAAACGCGTTACGTGTCATGAAGTACAAAGAAAATAAGAAGAAGCATTTAAACGCAGACCCATTCTTAGCCGTACAGTTAATGAAGGGAATGTGTCCTTATAATAATATTATTCGAGATATTGGCAATGATAGACTTTTTGTACATTATTGGTCTGCTCAAGAGGTCAACTCATATAGAAATTACTGCAAAAATAATAAAGTACCAACAATAAGTATTGATGCAACGGGAGGT
>NW_021779364.1:38883-55827 GCF_005508785.2 Acyrthosiphon pisum | reverse complement strand
TACCTTTATTACCTTTCATATTAATTACCTAAATAGTCACAGCTCGCTACAATAGTACATATTATTATAATACCTATATAATATCTTAATGATATATAATATGTACAATATTATATAAAAAAAAATAATATTGTAACGGATAGTATCCGTTTTCTCACGATACACAATTAATAAACCAATAATAGTAAATAGATTGAAAGTATATTCAGCGATAGAACTATCGAATAAATGAATAGGCAAATGACCTCAATAACAAATTGGCAAATTGCAAAATACAAATAGACAAACGGGATAAAGGAGAAGGCTGACTGGGTATTCGTAATCATTCGAGTATAATAGATTATTTTATATTATAGTCGAATATAAAGAAATTCATATAATAGTTGACGAAATATGAGAGCTTGTCATTATCGCAAAATAGATAACTAATATTAAACTAGAAGCAGGATGTAAAAGATAGATAACCATAGGCGATTCACTATAATTCGTGGAAACAGCATTATGCTTGTCTATACATGCACACCGCAGGCTACAGATTAGGAATATCGCAAGTACGTGGGCTGAGTCGATGGTCACACGGACCACATCCGTTAGAGAATAGATAGCGTATCGATAGGCAGGGGGAGCAGGGACCCGAATATAAAAGGGAGCCTGAAACAGCCTGTATTCAGACGTGTCTACTCCAGAGCACAACAAGCACCTTCACGTCACTCTGTGTAGTAACTTGTCATTTGGACTTAGACTAAACTACTGAAGAACATTTAAATAAATTACAAAGTATCTTTCATCTGTCTACATTTATTTATAAACTACCCTGTCAACATCTTCATCATCAACACGAGCGGTCTCGCTTCCTGCAAAATCATAATATACTCGTAGTTAACGGCTATCAGAATATAACTCTGACCAGCCCAACGACGAGAATATTACAATATTCACTATATTAACTATATAACTATATTAACAATATGTTAATATAGCAATTTAGTAGAAACATTTGTATTTGTTTTTTTTTTATTTAGGTTATGAAATTGCATACTATATACCCATAATTAATGAATATTGAACAATTTTCGAATAAAAAAACAACAATTTTGATGAGGACAACGAACTCTTCACAAGCGTTGTATCGGAGTGATGCATCAGTATATCAGATTATTACAATGCATAGGTATCAAGTTAAATTGTGTTTAAATATATCACTTTTAGTATAAACACTGTAATTGACACACAATAGGTGCAACAATTAGTTAGAAATGTCCTTATCTGGTATGAAATTGGATATAGAATATAATTATTATAAAAATATTATATAGATATTGATTATACTTAGGTTTCATTGATTGAATCGAAATTAAATTGATCGACAATCATGCACTTGTATTAAAAAACGTTTTTCTAATCCACATCAGTTTGATTTTCCAAAATATATAGATCGTATTTAAAGTGCAACCTGCATTACAATTATATCTTTAGTGTTAGGCTGTAAGTCCATTTTTTGAGTCGCAAATATTTTTTTTATTTCCTAAAATGACGAAAACTTAAAAAAAATTTTAAAAAAATTCTAATTCACAAGTGTAAGTGTTTTTCTGGCAAACTAAATATTTTACGACTAAAGACAATAGAGGTAACAATGATGAACAGTTGTGATCAGATTAATACGACAAAATAATTTTTTTACAAAGGGAAGTAGCTGGGATTACATTTTAGCCCACAACCTTCAAAGTTGGACAACTTTGAAAGGGATTGAGCACAAACGACGGGATTAAAAGCACAAACCAGCACAAACGAAGCACAAACGAATGGAGTTAATTTTGTTTCGAAATTCCAAAGTGGAGGGGCTAAGCATGTCCCCAGCCCCCCGACTTTGTAAGTTGAATAACTTTGGAAGGGATTGAGCACAAACGACAGGATTAAAAGCACAAACCAGCACAAACGAAGCACAAACGAAAGGAGTTAATTTTGTTCCGAAATTCCAAAGTGGGGGGGCCGGGGACATGGAGCTAACTATATGTCTTATATTGTATAAGTTATCCCAAAAATTATATTAATTGTCTAGGTACCTTTATTTCCTACTGCATCTTTGGTATCAATTGGATTGGTAGAATTGATAGGTGTTGCATAATTCTTGTAGGTGTCATCTATTATTTAACAAATACATTTAAGATTATTTTATGACTTAAATAATTTAATATACTATCTACATCCTACATACGACATACCATAATTTCTTTTAGGCTGATGAGCTGTTGTAGGTGCCAGAATAATATTAGTATCATCAAATGACACTACTGGCATCGGAGAATCCGCTAAAACATAATGTTAGACATTAAATTTATATATACTACATTATAAATTATAATAAATAATGTACAACAAAATATAACTACATAATAATATTAGTTGTAAACATTTTACTCACTGTTATATTCTAGTAAACTCTGCATTATTTCATCATCAACTGTAGGGAATGATGGGTATTTGGATATTGTAGCTTCGTTATCTGCAGCTACTTCATTGTTACTAGGACGTTCTGTCACTTGGTTATTTCTTCTGATCATTTCATTGTCATGTTCATCATCATTAGATTCATAAAATAATTGTTTTTTAGCATGTGATTGTCTTTTGTGTCTTTTAATTTTTGTAGTTGTTTCATTAGAGCTGTCAATATCATAATATTTCTCTGCTAGTTTTAATTTGTACATTCCCTCTTCATATGTTGCTACAAAACAGTGGAATTGTATTTAATTGTAATAAAAACATTTTTTATTATTTATACATACCAGATCTACTCATAACTCTTTTAATGGGATATAAAGACCACGATGGATCATTTTGTTTAGGAACTATGTGTGAAACCATCATTTTCTGCAATACACTTTCTTTCTTAACATGTGGCCAGTAACAATTCAATTTAGTAGTATCCACCCAACATGATGAAACAAGATGAATTCCATCATCAAATTCAACTACAGAGAATTCCATTATTGAATAACTGTAGTACAATAAAAGCATATTATCTATTATTAAGCAAAGTTCTATTATTTGCAGATGACATTAAAATTTTCTATAAAATAGACTATCCGTCGGACTGAATATTATTGCAAGCTGACCTGATGCAATGTCTTCTTCGTTTGGACCTAGCGCGTTAATACTTATTACTCAACATAGACAATTAATTTCACTCAATGACTTTCTCTAGGAAACATTGTCCCACACTTCAATCATATTCTCTTGGGAGATCCCCACTTCAAAGTGTTGATGTTATTATAATTTATAAATACCTAGGCTTTTATCTAACACCCACCTAACCATCTCATATCCTATTTTCATAACCAGCCTCTTCATAGAATGTTGCACCTGGTTAACCAATCTTAGTCTAGCTACTTATTTTATATGTCTGCTTAATTTATATTCTCATTAAGTAAAAAAAAAAAAAACTGTATTGTACCCACTGCTGTATTATCATAACCAATGCCCTTATTGGGTTGGGGCCTATAATTATCAAATAAATATTAATAAGTATGTTAATCTTACATTTTATACATGATATCATGATATTATGTAATTATACATATTGTGTTAAACTAATATTATTGTAACCTATAATTATTTATATAATATAATATTCATGCACATATTTAATTAAACTACTAATTGATTCTGAATATGTACTTAATGAGTACTTATTTAATCATACAATAAAGTGTGTAAAATAGGAAAAAGAACATATTTATTTTTAAATCGCATTGGCCATAATTTACATTTTATGTCAGAAACATTAAATTCTAAAAGCTTTTCGTGTAAATTAAAATTATAATTTGCCAAAATACAATTTATGGTCATATCTTTAGATGAACAAGGTATTGAATACAAATTAAATTCTATAGTTTTTATTTTAAAACCCATAAAATAAAATAAATTTGTATACAAAATAATATTTTTTATGTACACAACGCTATTATTTTTCAATAAACAAAAACAATTGTTTAGTTTATCATTTATTAAATTAAATGAAAGTCTATCATCCGAATAAATTGAATATTGCTCGATTTCTAGGTTTGAAAAAATTCTGAAATAGGGCCATTGTTATGTTTCATACGAAATGTAATTGAAAGTTTTTGTTGTTGTTGAATATTTAATGTTTCTCGTTCTAAGTAACGTTTTGTAACCTGTTGCAATGGTTTATCATACTTTTTTAATAGTTTTTTAATAAAAGTCATGTTATTTTCAAATTTAAATGCAGAAAATATATCTAATGGCCCAAACTTTTTAACATCATTTGCTAAATGCATTAAATTATGAATATTGTGAGATACAAAACATTTTCCATATAAATTTTGAATCTGATATATAAATTTGTTTAAAAGTGAATGAGAATATTTGATAAATTGTTCAGATTTTGCCAATATAGGGTTAATTAAAATTGATATAGCTACATGTAATACAATAAAGTTATTATATATATCTGGTTTTAAAATTGATTTCAATACCACTGGACCAGTATACAAAAGAAATTGTCGGTACTCTGTTGCTTTCCAATGTCTGTATTCTGTTAATCCTCTTGGTTTTCTTGCAAAATCATTTGGTGTACATTTTTGTATTTCTATTAAGTTTACAGATATACGTTTGACTACAGATAATGGTATCCACACTGTAAGTGGCCCCTCAAGCCATAAAGTTACCAATTTTTTTACAACTCCAATACAAACGAGGTGCATGTAATCAAGAGGGGTACCTGAAATTAAACCAAAATTTGGCAAACTGTTTAGAATTGATACACCATTCTGACAGTCTTTGTAATAATTTTCACCAAACAATGTGTCACATCTAAGAATAAACTCATCTTCTTCGTTTGGTGATGGAAAACAAACTCTACCATTAATACCATTAGTTCTTATGTATGTTCCAGTAATTATACATTTTGAGCAGCTATTATATCCGTTGTGAGACTTAATATGAAGTACAAATGATTTTGCCGGTACATCGCATATTAAAGCAGCTAAGTTAACACAAATTACTTCTCCTTCTGATGTAGGTAGTCCTTCATTAACTAGTGGGATTAATTCAGAAATGAACTCTTCGAGAAATTCATTTGAAGACTTTGGTTTTTCATATCCATGGAAAATACCAACCATAAAAACTTTATTAGTTAAACGAAGATCAGAGCACATAATTGGCCAAAAACTACTTTTATTGGATTATGATAAGGGTAAACCATCAATGTTTATAATTAGGTCAATTTTTTTAACAATTTGTATTTTTTGTTTTAATTCTATTACAATATGGTTTAAAGCCTTAACCAGTCCAAAGTGACAATAGTTTCCACCTTCAATTGGTTTGACATTAACTCTTCTCTGTGTACCTAATAATGTTCTAGCATCGTTGGGTAAATCGAAATTTGTGAATTTATTCCAAATTTTTAACATTGAAGTTAACATAGCTTGAGTAGTATTGTTTTCAAAATGCCATCTCAACAAATCTTTCTTTAATAAATCACTGTCATATTTATTATTATTACTCAAATGTAAATCATTCGAATCAGTCTCTTTATTACAATCGTTATCATCATCACTGCTACCTGAACCAGATAAGCTATCTATAGGACTATCCAAATCTGAAGTTAGTGCTAGATATGATGATGAAGAGTTACAAGCTGACCCTGATGAAGATAGTTTGGCATGATCATCATAATTTGGTGAAATTGGGGATTCAACTTCAGTAATTATATTGTTATTAACCGCAGTACTTGAAGTGTATATTATTGATTGGTTGTCTGTATTATTTAATTTCCCAAGGTTATTGATATTAGTATCATGATTACTATACGATGTAAGTGTTAGTGGATCATATGCATCATCAGATTCAGTTAGAGATGAGTCATCTGTACTATGAATGTTAATAGTATAATTTGATTGATTCACTCTTCGTATATGTCTTTTAGAACACTGAGTTAACAATTTGCGGCGTTTGTTAAAATGGTCCATAATAATATTATATATATGTTTATTATTATTATTATTATCTATAAGTAATACATCTTAAATATAGTATACCTATTATATATTACCTATATTATGAAGAGTTAAAGGCGTATTACCAAATACCCTGTAGTATAATATAATAATAAGTTTATTATTATTTATTAAATATACGTACCTTATCCGACTATATGTATATATAAGATATAAATCTGTCGTGTACAGACTTTAACACATCTTGTAAATAGTGGTTGGTAAGTTATTACTTATTTGTATACAAATAAATGGGGTAAAAATGAATACCTATAAGTAGAATGATGCAAATTGCAATTGTTAATTGTATTTACGTAATAACTTCTTAACTGAAAATGACAATTAAATAATTAATAACTATAATATCAACTATTATCATAGAATATAACCGCATTATTTTGAAATTATAATCATAATTATAATATGATAGTATTATCATGATATATATTATCAATATGCAACATTATAGATTATTTATCAATATCTAAATATATTTCCGAAATGTATAGTTACGTAACATTCTCAATATAGGTGTATATAACGGATTTATAATGATATATATATCGCACGATATCGAATTTTCGGTTACGACCTATCAGGTATATTTATGTTTCAATAATAATGTTATATAACATGTACGATGTATCGGATATATTAATGTTTTAATTCTAATGTTAAATAACATTTATAACATATCGGATATATACATGAAGTACATTTAATGTTTTATATTAGGTACCATCATATCAGATATATGTTTGAAGTGTGTATTATGTTATGTAATGAATATGAAATATTGAAAGGTATCTGCGACATCAAGTTATATATTTGAAATATCCTTTGCTGTTAGGGTATGAGCTTATATACATTCTATGGTTTTACATTTATTGCACCAATGTCAATTTGTTATAGGAAAATCTAAAATACCAGTTTTTCAACAATTGTTTATATTTGTCTTGTACTTTAGAATACTATGATACCAGCATTAGTATGGGTACTTCATAATAATTCTCTGGTCATATCTTAATAGCATGTGAATCAAGATATAGCTTAATTTTAGTATGTGCTTGTACTTGTACAGTTGTACATTGCGTAAAGCCAGGAACGGACTGGGAATACAATTTGGCCCCGGGGAAACAGAAAATTCGGCCTAATTTTGGGCTAATAATAAACTATTTATAAGTTATTGGCCCAAGTTTGTTTTAAGCAGCCCAATTTTTCAACAGGCCCAGGCGGGGGAAGCTCAAAATTAATAGCTGCATGCTTGTATTTGTTTTTAACTTTTTAAGGAAACTATTTATGTTACCATAAAAGGTAAATAATATATAGCATCGATAAAAGATAGAAAAATATACTTGTTGAAATTACTTTGATCACTGTATTATATTACCAGGGATGGGCAGTTAGCGTACCATTTTTAAGTGGCCCGTGCTACATTTTAATTACTTTATTAAAATTCAATATTTCTATATTTTAATTTATTATATTGATAAAATTATTGAAATCGATATAATGTTTGTTGTAAAA
The DNA here is from genome assembly GCF_005508785.2 of Acyrthosiphon pisum. NCBI lineage: Eukaryota > Metazoa > Arthropoda > Insecta > Hemiptera > Aphididae > Acyrthosiphon > Acyrthosiphon pisum. The sequence continues at coordinate 48,286 of NW_021779364.1, read as the reverse complement.
CGTAGATAATTAAAGATAGGAATTAATATATTGAATATATTATATCTAATACGAATTTGAAAAACATATCAAAAAACCTAAATCCTTCAATAAAAGTCATATATTTATGAAACCTTTTAGGATTGAAGCAGAAACGTCCCTAGACCAGTTACCCGTTCTTAAAAGTGTATTAACTCAATTATTAAGGGAGTAAATGTTGTGATCAAAATTTGAACTTTCAAAAAAAAACGAATTGGCGGAAAATTTTGTTTTGCCAATTTCTCAAATACGAGACGCGGCTTTTTTGAGTTCAGAAATCTAGAGGTGTCACTGCATTGAACCTCAAATATTTCAAGACGATACAACCCATATTGAAGGAGTTAGTAGGTACTTCAAAGTGTACATCCAATGTTGTGTTGTTAGCTCAAATATATATTATATTATAGAGTGAATTGTTCTATTATTTTATAGGTTTTAATATTTTATTCTTATATACCTATCGATTTACATTAATAAATAATGATCTACATGCCTACTAAAATAAATGTGAAAAAAAAGTTCAAAAAAATTATTATTACTTAAAACGTTATACAGACGTATACCTACGGAAACGTCTGGTTATATACATATTGCGTTTTTCAACTTTTCGCTACTCCGATTACGGGCGAAATAATGGTCGCACGTACTTTGACAATAGACCCTTTTTGAATCCTCGTACACCAAAAGACAATAATCTCGAGTTTTGTAGTGATCGAACGAAAACACAAAATCCAAATTACACGTAGCTACGTAATTTTTTAAGTACAAAAACACACAAAAAAATCATAATTCTCGAACCAAAAGTTAGATAACCTCGATCTCGGTACCCATTGATACGGCGCAAAATCCTCTATAACACCAGACTACAAAAACGGCTCGCCGTGCCCAAAATCTAAGTGTCCGTGCCGAAAACCCCGAAAAACGTAAATTTTGAACTTTTGAAGCCCTAAAAGACGGAGAAAAACGGCTCCTATGGTACCGACACAAGATACCAAATTTGATCACTGACCTCCAAACTATATAAATCTCGAGTTTCAAAAACGTCGAACAAAAATTAAACCTTTTCCAAAATACACCTGGGGGGGGGGGGGGGCACCGACTCCGGGAGTACCTTTTAGAAGGGCCTAAACCGAAACATTTGGGAACTTAAAAGTATCATATTATCTTAACATAAGATTCTTATGTGAACGTCATCTACAACTTATAAATGATTTATTGAACTTTAAAAACTATTGCATATTTATACGTTTGTTCGCATTTGGTAATTACGCCAGCAACATACAATGTTAGTAGTTTTCCTAGAAGTAGTTACCTATTCATATAATCACATCGATAATAAATCTATTTAAGGGGGTTGGAGCGTAATCAATTCTAAGGAGTAAAAACTAGGCATTTTATATTTCTGTTAATCTGGGTTTTGTGTATGTGTTGAAAGTAAATGAACATTAGTTTGCGTAATTCGTAGTACTGATCACGTTTTATAGGGGCATCATAGTGACCGGGATGTACGTCTGTAATTTTACCTACGCGCATGCACATGTCACCATTTATTGATTTATAAAATGAAAAAACATTTTTTTTCAAAAAATACCACCTCTGACTTAAATCACTGCGCTCAGTAGGATGTTCCGATTTTAATTTTGAAAGCAGATTTGAATTCTCCTCTAAATATACTATGCTTTAACTGTCGTAAATTGTTCATATTTTATATCAATGTCTTTAAATTTGAATTATGAATATGTTCTATTTTTACTCTTTTTGTTAGTAAATTTCTAAGTAAAAAAAATTAAAATTCAGAAAAATGAAATTATCAAAGCATAGATAATTTAGTGACAAATTCAAATTTGCTTTCAAAATTAATATCGGAACATTATATTAGGCATAGTGATTGAAGTCGTGAGCTATGTTTTTGACCGAAAATAAATCACGCTCCAGCCCCCTTAAGAGTGTTAAACATGAACAATTGTTTATATAATTGATGAACTTTAAATTTCAATCATCAAATTTTATGAATTATGATGAATGCGTCTCGAAAATAATTATAACTAAATGTATTTTGTGGACAACAGGTATAAACGTAATAAGTATAGTAAATTAGTAAATGACAGATGAATATTATAATATTAGCTATATGTACTCTATTCAGAACTGTAAATTGTGGTCGTCTGTTTGTGGATGAGATTAATCCTAGATAGGTGAACGAGAAATGGTGAAATCTAAAGTTTATCGATAGAGAATTTTTTGGAGATTCCATTTAAATAGTAGGTAACAGGTGTAAGATGTAGATGATTATAATAAAATATTACACTTTAATAAAAATGTTGTCATAACTGTAGGTATAGGTAATCAATGTAATCAATAAATTATTGATTATTTAATATATAAAGCGACAATGTGAAACGAATTTTAGATTTTGTTTATTTTTTATTTAATATATAATATTTATATTCATAAAAAATTATGTCTGTGGAGGGGGGGGCCGCTAGGCCCGCCCTGGAACCGTCCCTGCTCTTGATCGAAAATATTTCGATAGTTATATAGTCACCATACCACGCTTCCTGTCCTATGAAGGCCTGTGTATTCATACTGTAAAATGCAAAATGTCTTAAAAATTAAGAAATAAAATGCTATTTTTTTTTAAATTAAAATTAGTATTTACAAAAACATTGAATAATAATAAGTATTTTTTTAATCGAGTTGGCATAATAAATTGGAGCCTGTAATAAAAAAAAATTTTAATAATTATACATTACATTTGCATTTGCATTAACAATATTTTTTATCGAGTAGACATCAATTATAAAATATGATGTATAATTAAGTCACTTCTTTGGATATTTGCATCCTTCTTAAAATCTTTAAATTAATTTCAAACTATTATGATTCTGCTCCTAATTTTAATAGTAGTCTGGTAGTATTATTATCTAGTGCTCATAAAAACTCTAAAACCATGTTTAAAAAATGTTGCATATTTTATTATATGATTAGGTATATTATTTATATTATAATATTATTCAATAATAGTTATCTTATAAGCTTCAAATTAATTTTGAAAAAATTTTTAGTTTTTTTGGTGTTTTTAGCAACTTGCTCATTTTTTTCTTTTGCAAGTAAATATATAACTCTTGTTTTGACGTAATACGTTATGATATATTTGGTTAATATTTGACTGTGTATTGAGCAACCAACCTTTGTCAAAAATTGTGTTTATATATTTCTTCAGTAACTACGAATTATGTTAGAAAAATAAACAGTGATAAATGTAGGTATATGAAGTTTTTAAATTGAAATGCAACATTACAAACATGATCTTTTACCGGGACAGATAGTTATATATATTTAGATATTTTACAGTATAATCTAGTACAGTGCTTCTCATATGTTTTTGACACGAGGCTCTCTAAATTTAATGTAAAACTGTTAAGGCCTCCTTAATCGAAATTATTAATTGTTTTTTCTAAATTAGGTATATGCTAAAATAACATACATACTATTTCACACAGATAAATTATTGAAATGTATAGTAAATTAATGTTTTAATATACTTTTGAAAAATATTAATAATGGTATCAAAATTTAAGTATTTAAACTTTTCCCATAGACGCTAAAGTCTAAAGAAAATAACCATTGATCTGATCTAAGATGACTATATAAATCTATCAACAATTTTGCATATAGATATGTTTCTATCCCCAGGATCTCAGATAATATATAATAATATATAGGTACAACTGAGTAATAACTAATAAATGCTTATAAAAAGATATTCAAAATATATGCATTTTGGTAACACATAGGTAATATGAATACTAGTATAATACTAGTACTAGTATTATGAATTGTATTTAAAATCAATATATTAATTAATAATTAATAATTATTATTTGTTAATTATAACACTTTGAAAGCATTATGTATGATAATTTAGTGAATTAACTCTTACATTTTTCATATATTTTTTTTGTGGTAGGAAATTTAAATGACAATTTAGTTAATTATATTTAATAATATTAATAGTTGTATTTGATAAAAAAGAAAGTATTTAAATACATGCATACAAATAATTTAGAACAAAGAAGTAATTATGTAATGAAAAGTTTTGAATTTTATTCCTTAAATCGTAATATATTTCAAATTTTCTATGGCTTTGGTGTACTAAGGTGTTATTTTTTCGGCCTCTTTAAGACATAAAGCACTCTCGGACCTCGGTAGCGACGACTATTTGTATTAAAATTTTCAATCAAGTTTTCAAACAAGTGACGACACCTTATCAATACACCTTGCGAGTTGCGAATTATCTAGTAGTTAAATAGATAATCTTAGATTGTAAATTATGATAACGAATTGTTAATTAGTGTAACCACGGTTCAGGTTTTAGACAGTAACCACTTAATTGAGGTTATGATCTATCTAAAACTATAGAACAATATAGAAGCGAAACTCGATCAGCTGATTGGGGTCTTGTTTACCTATGATCTGAAGTCTAAACCTCCGAAAAACATGGAAACGTTTATGATGTTAGACCCAAAGTCACCCTTATTAAGTAAACGTTTACCGGAACGTAGGAGGGGTACGCTCACTAATAAACTGTATAATACAGTATAATAATATGGTATAATTATTACAGTTCAGTGGATAATTTTTGCGGGCCGCGGGGTCGGCTTGTTTACCCTATTTCACGTATGCCACAATCGCGGAGTGTCGTATCCCTGCCTATATGGCTCTCGTTCGGTACAGTGCTATATTATAACAACGAACCTATTTTTGGATACCCAACAAAAACCAGCTGCGGGGAACTGACGCTAAATTGTCCACCGCCTGGTCATGTTCTTGGAAATAATTCTGGGTATTTCCAATATAAATAATATTATGATAATGGTATGAAGAAACATTTGTTTCTAAGCACTTTTGTCATTCATCCGATTGTTTTATTTATTTCGCGCTAGTTGGTAAGTTTTAATCTTATCCGTTTATTAATTACATTTGTATGCTTACCTACCATACTTGTTGGCAATAAACTTGTTTATTAAAAATGGATGATCTCACTGGATACAGATTTAATGGCGGAATACGAAACGGAATCCGGTGAGCTTAAAAAAATACCATTAATGGCATTAACTATTAAACTTCAATCATTTTAACTTAATGCATTACCTATATTTATGTATATACCTATCCACATAATTACCTATTTATATATTTTCAGATATTTAGTATGCAAAACTAATTATTGTAAAGGTTCTGCTAAAATTCTAGCCGACGGTAAGGTACAAATTATTACAGATCACACACATGATCCAAATGAACAAACATTCCAGCTCAAGGAATTAAAAAAAAAGTTCCGTAGCATTCTTGTTGAAAGATCTAAAAAGGAAACCAAAAAACTGAGGTTAATCTATGACGAAGAGATTCTAAGGTATGAATATTATTTTTATTTATTGGAATTATTATATTAGGTGACAAAATACAATAAACTTCTACGCAGAACGTACTTGCTTGATGAGTAGGTACTTAATACTTACAGGTACCTAGGTACCTAATGTGCTGATCATACATTATAGCTTAATTTGGTTTTCTACGTTAATGTATGGTTGATTCGTTCTCTGCTTAAATATTAAATGTTGTTAACAGTGGTGTAGTTATAAATATTGTTTTGGGTGTACACCTAAATAGAGAAATATATAATACATATAGATGTATAATCCATACGTAGGAGGCTCTACCAATTTACATAAATTTATCTATAATTATAAATTTATTTAAATACATAATAATATATAATTCCATTATAGCTATTTTGTTTATTTATTATTAATTATAATAAATAAAATATTCCACAGCAATTTTTGTCTGTTGGTTCTTTTTATGGCTCCACTTTCCTTGAACGGTTATCATTGGCTGATCTGTGCTGCAACAACCAGCTTCCAACATATTTGATTGGGTTCCATACACTAAGAGATGGCCATTTATATTGATTAACATAAGATTTGCTATATTTTTTATTGTCAATTTAGCTCTTAGATCGGAACATATTATATTAATTAAGCTAAATCCCTGTTCACATTCTGCTGTAGAAACTGGCAATGTTTTTATAAGTATATCTAATTCCTGTATTTCTTCATTAATTTTATTTGTGTGAATACAATTTCTCATTCCTTGAACTAGTTCAGATGTATTTAATACAAATCTACGGCCCAATTGTTGTATTTCATTTTCACCATGTCTTATATCAATATTTATTGACCATGTATTTTTGTTTAAAATTAAAATTTAAAATTTTTATATAAATGGTTATTTAAAGCAAGAAAATATTTTCCAAATTGTTTGAACTGCTCTATAGCACCTGGCCATCTTTTAAAAATATCATATCTTATTCAGCACATAATTTTAAGTTTGTTTTTGTTTTTTGGTGATCTGTTGTTTAAAGCAGAAAGACCATCCAAAAATGCTTTAAAATGATTTGTGCTAATTGCATCTTTTACTGTATCATTGAGAGCTAACTCTATTCTATGGTTCATACAATGTCAACTAAATATCAGAGGATATTTATCTTTAAGACTTTGGCTACTCCATTTTTTTTACCAAGGAGAACACTGGCCCCATCACTGACAAATGACACCTGGTTTTTTTGAAGAAATGTTTCATCAAAGCCACATTTATGAAGGCAGGCTAATAGTTTATCAACAATATTGACAGCTAATTGATTATTAAATTCAACAAGATCCAAAAGCATACAAATAGGATCATCATTAGATATTGCAGATTTAATATAAACAACATATAGCACTTTGAACTCAAAGTTGTGGATTCGTGAATAAGTATTGACAATTTGGCGCTACAATCAATGATAATAGTCTTAACTAACTGTTCTCTCATTTTAAAGTTCAATTAATTAAAATGATTGTCAAATGGCCTATTATATTTAGCTATGTAATATACAGTGTGGAAAATATACTCAGTATTAACATGGTATTTTTGTAACTGCCCCAAAATTTTTTTACAAAATGTTCATAAGCATGTCGATGAGCTAATGTTTTTTTACTTTTTTATTTCTTAGTTAGCCACCCTGATTTGATTTTTTAAATGATTGCCTTCATCAACTGTATACATATACTCCATTCTTCACTAATTTCAACACCTCTCTTCTTAATTGTCTTTAATGTACCAATTACTTTGCAATATTCACAGCCAATTTTTTGTTTGGAACAAAATAATCTTAGATACCTTGATTTTTTTTCAATCCATGGATCAAAAGTCCATACCATCTTCTTTCTATAAACAATTTTAAATAATAATTATTAATTTAATATACTGTTAACTATTGTAAATTTATCACTTTCGTTATTATACTTTATACTTAACTATTAATGTAGTGTTCTAAATACTTTTTTTATTTTTGAAATTATAATACAAAATAAAAATAAAATATTTTTAACAGTTTATACAACTATTATTTAATTTAAGAAAGATCTAACAATAAGTGCTATAAAATATATAAAATACAATTTAAATTAAAAATAATTTGTATAATGATTTATTTTAATGTGAAAGATAAATACAATTTTCAAAAAAATTTTAAAAGGTGGGCTAGTAAGAGGATGTCAGATCTCTGTTTGTTTTCTCTACCTGGCCCACGCACAACATAGACAAAACGCATTTATGCTGAATCATTTTTTTGATTCATTTTAGAGTAAAATTACCTATTACAAAAATGAGGATTATATTTTTGTGGGCATGACATATTAGTTTTATATTTTATTGTTATTTGACTTTGTATTAGACTTTCAAAATAAAAAAATAAAAAAACCTTTTGTAAATTTAAATAATGTTTAAATTGTTTGGAGACACTATTTAGACAAATCTGTATGTCATATCCTCAAAAATTTTATCCTATATTGTTTTTGTAATGGGTGATTTAACTCAAAGATAACTCAAAGAAAATGATTCTGCGTAAGTGTATTTTGTCAATGTTGCATGTGGGCTTGAAAGAGAAAACAAACAGTGCGATGAAATCCTCTTAAAACATAATATATAATACATAAACATAAACATCATTATTAAATAAAATTATGCTTAGAATCTAATTTAAAAATAAATTTACAATTCAAAAACATGATAATATTGAAATTTTATATTACTTATTATGCAGATGTGGAAAATTTGGACATGTCAAACAATATTTCATTTAGAGACATTAGGGAAATCCATATGGAAAACCAACGAGATCCACCCTTATCGTTTGACGGTATGTTTTAAACTAAGTTAAACATTTTTGTTAAATTCTAAATGTATGATTAATTTTAATCATTGAAAGATCTTTTAAATTTTAGAAAATGAAGAAGACTATGTTATTCCTGAAGACAATGATCCTCTTGAATTAGAATACAGAGATATGATAGAGCAAGAAAGAATTGAGCAACTTGATAATTTACCATTTGCACCTGTTCCAGCCATAGGTACTACCAATATTATATTAATTGAACTCACCAAATGTATGTGCTATATGCAAATCAAATAGAAGTACATACGCACTAGTTCCATGTGGTCATCGAGCCCTATGTGAGGAATGTCAATAGTTATTGGAGCAACAACGCTGTCCTATATGCACACAACCATTTGATACAATAATAAGAATTTGGGATGCATAAATTTAATTTAAAATTTGAAACTTTTAATACAATTATTACATCCATTTAAGTATTATAAAATATATATTGCCAGTTATAATAAATTATTATGTTATAAGTGATTTTTTATACTTTCTTTATGTTTATATAAATAGTGTAATAAAATTGGTCATATTATTTTGTTGGTTTGTACAAAATTGGTAAGTAGATACACAGTCCATACCCTTTTTTTTTCAGATTTTAACCGATGATGCCGTGGGAATTGCTTTCGCATTACTGCCGCGGCGCTAATATATGATTTATACCTATTATATATAAGGCTAATTTATAATATACATTTATACCTAAATTCAATGTACATATTATATACCTAGGTATTTTGAAAATTGAAATTGTAGAAAAATATAACATATTATGTTCTATTGCTCTAGTGGCATAGATTATCTGATTAGTATTAGTATTAAAATTATTTAATATTACTCTACAGTTATTCTTCATACAGTTCCACTGAAAAAAAGTAATGATAAAATTATAACCTATTGATTTGAACCAACACTGTCCATTTGAGTGATAAAGAATTACATTTTAATTATAATAATTCTTAAATAGTAGGTATTTATAATAATTATGACCACCAGATATAAAAATCTAAAAAAAAGAAATATATTTTACATTCTAAAAATTAACTACTGATCTATTATACTAAATATGTTATTTATTTTGACATTGTGATAAATAAACATACACAATTTTATTTG
>NW_021779364.1:30577-36802 GCF_005508785.2 Acyrthosiphon pisum | reverse complement strand
TCTAGGAAATTTGCACTCTTACGTAGGTGGTGTGCCGAGTGTGAATACAAAATACAAATCTAAAACAAATATTTTTATTGAAACCATTGTTTTCATATATAGGTACTGTGTGTATGCAAGAACTGGGTAGGTATACACTATAAATCACTTACCTACATTACTCAGTACCCCTAGGTACCCTAAACATATTCTAGAGTCCAGTCTAGTTTCATGGCCAGCAATAGAATTAAAGAATATCTGAATATGTATAGAGTACACACATACGTCCTAGTTTAGTACATAATAATTAATATGTGAATATTATACTTGAACTGATTAAATGCAGACTACTCGAAAGTATTTGAAAGGATTCTTATAAAAATATTTTAAGATTATAATTTTCCCCAACAAGATTTTTTGGATTATAATATTATGTGCAATTGAAAAAAAATCTGATATTAAAATGACATACTATAATATGTCAAATGTCAAAGAATAAAACGCATGCATTGATATTAATATACATATTATATATTACTATATTAGTATATTACCTATGGATAGATGTATAAAAAAATTGAATGTATTTTTTCAAACAATTATATCTCTGTCTAAAAGTTGTATATTATTGGAATCACATATATTCATTCGATCGAGGACAATTTAGTTTTAAAAAAACTTTATATAGTAATGACTAATAATTCATAATTTTCACGTTCCTTTTCCAGGAATACGTCTCTTTATCTAGGTATATGTACCTATAAAAACCTGAAATAAGTGCCTTTTGAAAAAAAAAACTAAACGTTATTGTTTGATTTAAAATCGATGGACAAAATTACCTTTTAAATTAAATCTAGAGTTAATTTAGAATGGGGTATTGGGGATGTAATGTATAAAATAGGAATAAGGGCCCCACATTTTTTACTTGCCCCGGGCCCCGCAAAACCTTGCGCCGGAACTGGAGTCAAGGACATAACTATTATGTCGCCCGTTCAAATATACGATAATCTATATACATTTATTATATTTTTATCATTTATATTATTATTTTCAAAAAACCCGGCAGTCGAACGGAATGTGTCGTTGTTGGTCCACCGCGCAGTCCGTACGTACACGTTGATACTTGAACTTGATAATAGTTAATAGATAAATAACCTCGGTTCCGATGTTGAGTGTAAAACTGTAAACTGTAACTGCAGTGTAAAATATTTATTATAGACTTTTAAAACTCGAAATAGGTAGGTAAGCAGAAGACGAGTAGACTACTTACCAAAAAGTCCAGTTATAGACGAATGATTGTATCCCGACGACTCGGGAATAGTAATAATTTATGTATTTATTTGTAAAAAATTTAATTACTCTAAAATATTTAAAAATATTTAAAATAAAATTAGCATCAGATTACTTGAAATTAAATGAAACGTATATATATATCAAAAACTTTCCGATGCTATTACTACATAAAAATATTTATTTAAATTAAAATTAAAATCCGTTCCCTAGTTATAATTAATAATAGACTACGTCTTCAATTCAATTAACTAGGTAAATAAATAATTATGTGCTGAAAACAAGTTCACTGTACGCTGAAGTAAAAAACTTTTGATTACGTTTTTTATACTTACCTGTGCGAAAACTTACCGTGTTAATAATATTAATTTCATTATTTTATATTATTTTGCAGCGTAATTACTATTTTCACATGATCAAGCACCTTATTGGAACAAATGGAACAATTAATTATTTATTGGAAATTTGGAAAATATTATTATCCGCCAGTTGGGTCGTTTTTAAAAATTATGCGCCCCGGAGCACTCATAAAACTCTATCCTATAATTTTGGATGACTGGGGGGGGGGGGATGTCCAGTGTTAAAAAAAAATTATAAATACTTATATAAATTTATAAAACATTAGGTACTTGTATTTTAAATAAAGAAACAAATTCCCTTTAGTTTCTACGGCATTATAAAAAAAAAGTTGGTCCAAATATATACCTTGCGCCCCCCCCCCCCCAAATTACGCCCCTGGAGTTAAGAACAATGAGCAGTACATAATAATATAGTGTACACCACAAATTAAGATATATCTTGATTCGTGGTGTGCACTAACTAAGTAAGGCAAGTAGACAGTACCTAGTCGCTCGCTACGCCTATATACCTACCAAGTCGGATCGCTAAACTCGAGGTTTTGAGTTACAACTTACAGATAAAAGTCATTATATCTTATTGTATAATATTATATAATAACCTGCCAAGAAGAGTTGTGCACGCTTATGTTCTTTAATCTTTAGTAATCGGTATCATCACTATACTTTTCACTTTCCTAATTTGGTTTAATATCACCACATCGAAGACGACCACGGTTGTATTTGTGTTTTCCTTAAAATAACTACTTATCGATTTAACTATCATATCTTTTCCACCTAATTCTGATTACTTGACAAATTTATTAATAGCCATATCGTGACATAAATTTAACTAATCGACAAAAGTATTCTTAATTTGGGCAGTAAATTATACACACATTGGCCGTAGGTCGCTCATTGGTCATTGACCCGGCAAAGAGAAGGATAGGTCAATATTATCAGTTGTAGGCCGCACATAGGACCAGTACCATGTAATATTATAATATAACCTATTACCTAGGTATCGTATAATTTTTTAATTTCTAATTAGATGCCTAACAATACATTTTAAAATATAAAATTTGTAGGTAGATACCTATGTATTTTAAATACACAACAATACCGTTAAATTCAAAAAATCATGAACACATCATAAGCAAAAGCTATAATTTTTTGCCACACCCAAAAATTTGTCATTCTGGGCATTTGCCCCTTTCACCCTCCTCTAAATGCGCTACTGTGACCGCTACCCGCACGTTGTATCTATATTATTTCTGTAGTGATAATCAGACTATACGGTGTGCGGATAACGATCGAAATAAAAACCGTCCTGATTTATACGGTCCTGTGTTTTAATTTCCTGCTACTTATTGTTTCAATATAATATAGTCTTATCCCATCCATTCCTATGCTTTATTATCTCGATTAATACGATTTTATATTAATACCGATCCACGTGTATAATATACTCAAAAATGTTGTCCTAATTTATTACAGTCCTGAGTAATATTTTCCTAATTTATACCGTTCCTGAAAAATACAGTTCCGCGTCATTATTTTACTGTTTTATATTTTCCTTAGTTAATACTGTTTAGAAAAATATCATTCCAAGAATATATTAATCGTTGAAAATATCATTCCTTTATTATACCATTCTTTTGAAATATCTTTCCCTACAAAAATCTAGTCCAGATAATTATTTTCCTGAAAAATACGCTTCTGTGTAAATATTTTCCTCGTTTATATGTGCTCCCGTTTACATATTGTGTTCAACGAGTCCTTGGGAAATTGTTCAAGTTCGTTAATAAAAGCAAATGTTTTAGGATCCAGCCAATTTAAATCTTTTAATAACATTTCATTAGGTACAAATCGTGATTTTATGCTATTAAGAATAGTATCTATAATAGAATAAGCATTTGACTTAAATTTTGTATAAAGTGTTATAGTTCTAACTTCATCTGAACACTTTTCTCCAGATAATGTTTTTTTTTTGGGAATACGCTTAATAGGAAAATCGTCTTGAATATCGATTAGGTCTTCTTCATCGAAAAATAAATTAATTTTTTCGGCAAAGGATTTGCATTTTCTATACAAAGAGTTTATGTAATTTTCATTTCTTTTTTTTTCAATTTTCTTTTGTAAAGTTTCAACCATATTCCAAGCTTGTAAATAGTTAATTGATTTAGTTTGCAAATACACTGATACGGGACTTGTTATTGTATATATATCAAGCAACAAATTAGCAATTAATATTATTTCAAATTTTGACCAATTAGTTATTAAAGATTTGGCCATGTATTTAGTCTGAACATTAAAATTTCCTTTGCAGACTGCAACTAAAAACTCTAGTAAAGTGACAAACTTACTATTTTCAACTTTTTTACTATCTTCAATTATCTGTACATCCATGATAGAAGACAGTGCTTTTTCTTTGCTCCACCACCTAGTGGCACCAATTTTTTGTAAGCGATAGAGTTTTCCATGTGCAGAATGTTTCTCTCCTGTTACATTCATCCATGTTGTCATTCGCTTATGAGAATCGGTTAAGAACACTGCTGATTGTTCAATTAACCCAAATAGATCTTCTGCCAACTGTAAATTATTTGTAGACTCACTCATTATCAAATTTAGAACATGACCCATACAGTGAGTATATATATAATATCTGGATTGACTTTTTTTAGATATGCCTGTAAACCATGATATGTTCCCTTCATATTCGCTGCTCCATCAAAAGAACATGCCACAATATCTTCAAGTAATAGTCCATGAAGTTTTAAATTATCTTCCAACAATTTAAAAAGCGCTATACCACTAGAATCTTTACAAATTACTAAACTTAGTAATCGTTCTTGTACGATTCCATTAAAAATATAACGAACACAAATTGCAAGCTGGTCCATAGTGCTCACGTCTTGAGTACTATCAATCATTATGCTAAATTTCTTACATTCAACAATTTCTTTAATAATTTTTCTTTGAATAGCTCCTCCTATGGACATAATCAATTTTTCGTTAACAAAGTGTTTTGATAAAAAAGTTACCATACATCCTCGGCCTTTTTTGTTTTTGTTTTTGTCACTTAGTATAACTGATTTATCTACGTGTTGTCCTAGAATTGTATCATATTTTGCCACAAGTTTAACAAGTTCTAAAAAGTTTCCATGGTTTAAACTATTATCAGTTAATGAATGAGCAGCTTCATGCTTTCCACGATATGGTATACCCTGTTTCCCAATAAATAAAACTATATCAATCAAACGCTTTAACATTTGTCTTCGGATTTCTACTTCTTGGGCTCTTTTAGCCATAACATCTCGATTTAATATTGACTGAATATCTTTGTTTAATTTAAAACGACAACATTATTTTCCAAAACTTTCATTATACTATTAAACATATCTTGTGCCTTATGTCCTTGATTAAGTAAAAAATTTAAAAATCTTTCAACGGGTTAAGAGCCTTCCATGAACCGAAATACTACAGTTAGTTGATCGACGTGACCTTCATCAGGTGTAGAATCTAGAGAAATAGAATAATATTTTGATATTTTTATGCGTGTCACTATCGCATTTAGAACTTGATGACCCATACATTGTATTAACTGTTCACAAATATTTGATGACAAATAATTAGTGTTACCACTCCCACAATTCCCTTTTTCTTGAATGTGCTTTTTCAAGAAATCGTCATATTCTGCTAAGAGTTCGAGTAAACCAAGGTAGTTTCCATTACTTAGAGATCCTACTAGTTCATCATCTCCTCTTAAAGCCAATCCACGTTTACATAAAAATTTAATAACACTTATAAGTCTGGTCAAAATTGTTTTCCAATATGATTTTTCTTGCTCCACTTGTTTTTGAAGTTCTGTATCAATACGTCCCAACATTTCTGATCGAAGTCCAAATGCAATAAATGAATTTAGATGATTTTTTGAAGTCTCATGCTCAATTAGACGATCACTGGAGTTTTTCCAATTAGAAAATCCTTCAGTTGTGAATTGTGTACGAGATGAAGTTGAAGACATTAATTTACATATAGAACAATAAAGACGACCGTTGGAAGGGGAAAAACATAACCATATTCGATTAATAAAATCACCGTTCTTGTGTTTTCTCTTGAACATTCCAGTGTGACACTTACGAGTCCATTTATCAGCACTATTTTTTTGTATAAATGATTTTTTTTTTAACAATTCTTCATCACAATTTTGTAAATCTATTATGCCTCTCTTAATCCAATAATCAACATATTTTGATACATTTTCTGGCCATAATCCAATATCTGTTGTCATTTCATTTGGTGTATTTTGAGTAATTTCAAAGTTATCTAAAGTACTCGTATCCAAGTATTCTTCGTCAGCTGTGGAAGTTGCATTTAGACAAATTTGAGTGTCTATTACCGATGGTTCGTTTGTTTTAACTTCTTTTTCATTAGTAATATTTGATATAGCTGCGGTATCATTTTGTAATGGTCTTGTTTCAAAAATACTAGATATCTTTTTTGTTTTTTTGATAATATTTTTATTATTCTCTTCTTTTTCATTTTTTAGCTTCTGTTTGGAAGCGCCACTTTTATAAATTCTTTTCATGTTTATTATTTATTTACCAACCTATAATAA
>NW_021779364.1:29656-30477 GCF_005508785.2 Acyrthosiphon pisum | reverse complement strand
AATATTAAATACATTTATAACTAATATAACAATATTTATTTTACAATTATTAAAAGTAATAATTAATAATATTTGTAATTTGTTATGAAAGCAATGTCCACAGTAACGTAAAAAAAAGTAAAGCGAAAAAAGTATTTAATTGCACCAAAATAGATAATGAGTAAAATATGTATAATATACATTAAGGGGATCGGTGGTGGTATACATTTAAGGAATTAGGTATAGGTAATATTTAAAGTGCGTGCGTGCGTGACTTGTGACTGTGTGCGTAGTAAATGATTATTAGTATGTGTACGTGTCTCGCACTATACTCGGGCTGGGGGCGCACACAACACGGGAAATTATTGACGAGGAAGAATAATATTCAGGAAAATATTTACTAGGAATATTTTTATCCTAGGAAAGCATTGTTGGGGAAAATATTTAATAGGAATAGTGTAATCGAGAAAGTATATCATGGGAAAAAAAAATTTAGAAAAATTTTACACAGACATAGTGCTATCGGGAAAGTTTAACACAGGAAAAATAAAATTAGGAAAACATTATCCAGGAAAGTATTATACAGGAATGTTATACCCAAGAATAATATTTAACAGGGAATTAATATTTCAGAAAATAATAACGAAGAACTTAAAACCCAGGAAATTATTACACAGGAAAATATTTTACAGGAATGTATCTCATAGGAAAATATACCCAACACGAGAAAAATACTTTACAGGGATAAAATAGTTATTAAGGGGCTGGAAGTAGGCATTTTATGTAAAAATTGCCAATTAAAACCATTAAAAAATAGATAGGTAGACATGGGCACCCATTGA
>NW_021779364.1:27856-29606 GCF_005508785.2 Acyrthosiphon pisum | reverse complement strand
AAAAAAAAAGTAATAATAAACCTAATTAGGTACTCAATGAAATTAAATAAATAAATATTTTAATAATAATTTTACCATTTGTGTCTTCAACATAACTAGTAGATTCATCGTTTTGAATTTCTTCAGAACATTCGATAACATTGCTTTCTGCATAAAAAAAAAAGTAATAATAAACTAATTAGGTACTCAATGAAATTAAATAAATAAATATTTTAATAATAATTTTACCATTTGTGTCTTCAACATAACTAGAAGATTCATCGTTTTGAATTTCTTCGGGACATTCAATAACATTGCTTTCTGCATTAAAAATAGTAATAATAAACTAATTAGGTACTCTCAATGAAATTAAATAAATAAATATTTTAATAATAATTTTACCATTTGTGTCTTCAACATAACTAGAAGATTCATCGTTTTGATTTTCTTCAAGACATTTGATAACATTATTTTCTTTATAAAAAAAAGTAATAATAAACTAATTAGGAACTCAATGAAATTAAATAAATAAATATTTTAATAATAATTTTACCATTTGTGTCTTCAACATAACTAGTAGATTCATCGTTTTGAATTTCTTCAGAACATTCGATAACATTGCTTTCTGCATAAAAAAAAAGTAATAATAAACTAATTAGGTACTCAATGAAATTAAATAAATAAATATTTTAATAATAATTTTACCATTTGTGTCTTCAACATAACTAGAAGATTCATCGTTTTGAATTTCTTCGGGACATTTGATAACATTGCTTTCTGCATAAAAAAAAAGTAATAATAAACTAATTAGGTACTCAATGAAATTAAATAAATAAATATTTTAATAATAATTTTACCATTTGTGTCTTCAACATAACTAGAAGATTCATCGTTTTGATTTTCTTCAAGACATTTGATAACATTATTTTCTTTATAAAAAAAAGTAATAATAAACTAATTAGGTACTCTCAATGAAATTAAATAAATAAATATTTTAATAATAATTTTACCATTTGTGTCTTCAACATAACTAGTAGATTCATCGTTTTGAATTTCTTCAGAACATTCGATAACATTGCTTTCTGCATAAAAAAAAAGTAGTAATAAACTAATTAGGTACTCAATGAAATTAAATAAATAAATATTTTAATAATAATTTTACCATTTGTGTCTTCAACATAACTAGAAGATTCATCGTTTTGAATTTCTTCGGGACATTTGATAACATTGCTTTCTGCATAAAAAAAAATTATAATATATAAAAAACATTTTTCCAATACACTTACCTTCAGTCCAAAATTGTTGCTTGGGCACTGGGAAAAAATTAATTTTTGTTTGATTTAAAGAAGATCCGACTTCTAATAGCAATTGTTTATTTTTCTTATTTCTTTTTTTATAACCTGACATGTAAACACGTTTCATAGTTGATGACTGAAGTTTATTAAATTAAATAACATAATAAATATTTAGATATGTAAAAGAACCACATTCAACCACGCAGAGAAACAGAAAATTTAGAGCAGTAATATGTTATAATATAATTTTTATAACACTACACAACATCTCATTTTGATAACTGTGTGCTCACATTAATTATCGAAAAACAACATAAATAATTAAAAACAAAATGAACACACCACTGACGGTTGGGTGATATTGATATACCATAATCAGATAATCAGAAAATTGCAGTAAAACTGTTCTAAATATAGATACATGGTACATTGGTTTTTCCGTCTGGAGGTCGAAAACTATCTACAATTTACGGTAA
>NW_021779364.1:25091-27806 GCF_005508785.2 Acyrthosiphon pisum | reverse complement strand
AAGTTGGATCGCTAAACTCGAGGTTTTGAGTTACAACTTACAGATAAAAGTCATTATATCTTATTGTATAATATTATATAATAACCTAGCCAAGAAGAGTTGTGCACGCTTATGTTTTTTAATCTTTAGTAATCGGTATCATCACTATACTTTTCACTTTCCTAATTTGGTTTAATATCACCACATCGAAGACGACCACGGTTGTATTTGTGTTTTCCTTAAAATAACTACTTATCGATTTAACTATCATATCTTTTCCACCTAATTCTGATTACTTGACAAATTTATTAATAGCCATATCGTGACATAAATTTAACTAATTGACAAAAGTATTCTTAATTTGGGCAGTAAATTATACACACATTGGCCGTAGGTCGCTCATTGGTCATTGACCCGGCAAAGAGAAGGATAGGTCAATATTATCAGTTGTAGGTCGCACATAGGACCAGTACCATATAATATTATAATATAACCTATTACCTAGGTATCGTATAATTTTTTAATTTCTAATTAGATGCCTAACAATACATTTTAAAATATAAAATTTGTAGGTTAATAACCTTCAAATATAATTTCATATAATATATTTCTGTTTTGGGCGGTGCTGGCGAGACGCGCGAAATAGTCAAACGGGTTTTGCTCGCGAACCAGACACGTGCGAATTTCGGAGTCAGTCGTGCAAATTCATGCTAATCCCGTGCTAAATATTGGCGCAAACAGTTTTTCGATTTTCGCAAAATTTCCATTTTGGGCGGTGCTGGCGAGACGCGCGAAAAAGTCGAACGGGTTTTGCTCGCGAACCAGACACGTGCGAATTTCGGAGTCAGTCGTGCAAATTCATGCTAATCACGTGCTAAATATTGGCGCAAACAGTTTTTCGATTTTCGCAAAATATCCATTTTGGGCGGTGCTGGCGAGACGCGCGAAAAAGTCGAACGGTTTTTGCTCGCGAACCAGACACGTGACTACCTAATAGTTTACATATAAACATATCTTATAGGTACCTACAATTTTAATAAAATATTGTTTTCCGACATCTAGTTATACCTAGTGTAGATACCTATTAGATAATACTATACTAATTACCTACATTATAAATCATTATAGAATATATATTGAAATTAGTTTGCCCAAACCGATGTAAAAACTAAAAGCGCACTAGTATGTTTGCACCATATTAATGACATGTTGCAAGAATACATCGAGGTTTTTTTTGCACATGTTTCTTTGTTCAAATTTAATTTAAAATGATTAATTTATTTAAAATTGCTTAAGCTAAATGTGATATGGAAGCTTTTATAAATTCAAAACAATCCCAGATCATTAAACCAAAAATCTGTGACACTACAATTGAAATAAAATTGCCTCTGAACAGTGATGAACACATATTAACACCAGTTTTATTGAATTCTGTAGAAAATGATAATCATTTAATAAGTAACGTTGAAACTGAAGGTAAATATTCTAATGAAAAATGGTCATCTATGTGTTATAGCCATTATAGGTAAATTTTTAATTTGTATTATTTAATTTTTTAACCTTATACTAGCTTTGCAAAGAATGTCGATGATTTGTAACGATAAACCTGAAATAAAATTGCCTCTGAACAGTGATGAACACATATTATTACCAGTTTTATTGAATTCTGTAGAAAATGATAATCATTTAATAAGTAACGTTGAAACTGAAGGTAAATATTCTAATGAAAAATTGTCATCATATAGGTACCTACTTTTTTAATGTGTATTATTTAATTTTTTAATTTTATGCTAGCCATGCAAAAAAATTTGATGAGCTGTAACGATAAATCTGAAATAAAATTGCCTCTGAACAGTGATGAACTCATATTATCACCAGTTTCTTTGAATTTTCTAGAAGTTTATGACTTTGACTTAAATGTTCAAAATATTGAAACTTATAAGACTGGAGATGACATTGCTTCAATTGATATAGGTACCTATGTTTATACTTTTTTTAAAAATTCATTGTTTAATATTATGGCATCTTTCAGGACAACAAAAGTATTCCACTAAAGATTATTTTGATAAGATAATTGATAATGATCCATTTAACATTGAAAATGAAACAGGTATTACAATTTTTATATTTTAATTTTTATGTAGTGACACTTAAATTAAAGTTTTAGCAGAACCAAATTTATAATTATTTTTTCAACCAAAATGTTCAAATATTTTTTTTATTGCTTACTTCGATAGTGGCATATCTGTAAATTGTTATTACTTATAGACGCTAACTATACATTTTTATAATACTTTAGCGTATATGTCTGAATGTTATGACAAAACACCAACTAAATACCAGAATTTACTATCCAAATCAAATGAAGATTTTAAACCAGATACTTCTAGTGGTGACTGCTATTCAGAAGATTCAGGATCCGATTACATGCCTTCTAATCATATGATGTGTAACTCGAGTGAAGACTTTTCTGACACATCAGATCTTAATATAGACCAATATGCTCACGAAGATGAATACAATTTATGCAAGCCATCTACATCATTCACTGATCCCAATGAAAAACAAAACTTACCAAAACAAGTAACAGATTTGTCTAAAAGAATTAAAAAAGGTTATAATTTCACAGGATTAATTGAAGTATCAAAGAAAAAACCATTAAATAATAAACGATGTTGGGATAAAAGTGATAACTGTATTTTCTGTGAAAAAAATGTGACAAATTTTACAAGACAT
>NW_021779364.1:20147-24991 GCF_005508785.2 Acyrthosiphon pisum | reverse complement strand
TTTTAATCCGTTTTTCAAGAACAGTACAAGAGCGGTTTTTCAATTCTATGGTTTTGGTTTGGGTTTTGAAAACGGTATTTTAAGGTCTTAGGTTTCGGTTACGGTTTTTTAACCGGTGTTTCAAAGCTTTTGGTTCCGGTTCCAGTTCCGGTGTTCAGAAATGAGAAAACCGCGGTTTTAACCGGTTAAACCGGTTTCGATCCCTGCTAAAAGGTGATGACAGACATATAAAAATTTTTAAAAATTAAAAAAAAACACACATCATTGTAAAATCAATACATTCATGGTTCCACTCAAAATCTAAAATTTTACATCAGGAGTGTATAGAAGTGTAAAAAAGCGTACAGGGGGTCTATTTTTGAACTTATTTTAAAATACTAATTGAATAAACATTCAACTAATCATTAGCTTACTAATTTTCTATCAACAACAAAAATCTGTATATTGAACGGTAATTTAATAAAAATAAACGAATAATTAGTAGGTATACGAATAACCGATGAATAGAGATTGTTAACTATTTTTTGTTTTAAACAATACAAAGTTGATAATTTTTTCTTACAAATTATTAGGTTGTGTTGTTACTATACAATAAATGTAGTTATCTATTAAAATACAGTTGAAATAAATTCGATGGTGCTCGGAAAAACTTGCTAGGTCTAAAATGTTGTAAAGAGTGTACATAATGATAAAAGTTCAATAAAATTGTTTTTAATAATTTATAAATTAGAAACTAGAAAGACACATTCAATCTTTATGTGATTTACAAAATAATTAACAAAAAAATAAATAAACTTTTTTTAAACTGAGTTAAGTTAATATTTTTTTTTTGTATTAACTTTCAACTTATCAAGTTAAATTTATAATATGTTAACTGTTAACTTTTAACTTATCTTGTGTCCTCTTAAATTGAGTTAATTATTTTCATTAACTTGCCCACCTTTGCTGTTATGATTAGTTTCTTTCTTCTTACTTATATTTCGATAACTATATTAGCACTATTATTATGTAAAATTATGACTACTTGTATCACAAACTCTCTTTTCAGCATAAGCTTGCTTATGAATAGACAACCTATGCTTTAAATATTCTTTGTATTTTATTTATTTTTCTTATAACAATAATTGGTTTTAAATAAATATTATAATGATTATATATTGAAAATGGCATTAGGTGTATAAATATTAAATTATAATATACTTTAATAATTCCAAGTGTCCACGAATAAAATTTATTTTTAATTTAAAACATGATTATCAAAATATTTATTCTCCATTTAAATACCTCTCTAATTTGATCCAAATTTGAACAAAATATCTATTAAGAAAATTGTGTTTAGGTATACATTTATAGTTTTTTTGGTTACATAATTAACTACTTATGAAAATACCTTATTCAAAAGTCCAATTGTTGCCTATAGAAATTAAACATATACATTATTAGCTAGACAATCATCTGCAAATTATCATTATATTGATAAAGATAATACGAGAACCTTTTAATGAAACATTCAAAGTTATAGGATTAAAAAAAGAATACAATAAATATAGGTATTATTGTACAATATAGGAAAATATTTACATAAGACAAAAATGCATGAATTGTACAACCTATATATAGTGTAAGATACAATAATATGAAAACATTTATACAAAAGAAAAAAATCATGAATGCTAACAAGTTGTAAAATGTTGTGGCCTATTAATGGCTACTGCTCCAGGTGAAATCCACTTAATATTCCATTTTGCTGTGATCACGGTAAAGGTATTGTTGTCTGGGTTTAAAAATTCTACATAATCCAAATTAGAAGATTTGTCCATTCCACCGAGGACATACAAAAATCCATCTAATGCAACTACTTCTATAATGAAAAATTAAAAAAAAAATGTTTCATAAAATAGTTTAGAATTAATCTAAGAGAAGTTACCTGCATTTTTTCGTGGAAAATTTAGATATGCTATAGTAGTCCAAACTCCTGTTTTTGGGCTGTATTTTTCAACAGTACTCAAAATGTTTGATCCATCATCACCGCCTACAGCATATAGTTCACCGTATAAAACTCCTACACCAACACCACTGCGACGTTCGCACATGTTTGCGACTGGTGACCACATACCAATACTGGGATTATAACATTCAACAGTGTCTAAAGCCTGCAGTGATTGATCATAACCTCCTACCTACGAAATTTAATTAATACAAATTATTGTAATATAAAAATACATCACACCGAAAAAAAATTGTGGAATACATCATTATTCCATAGCATTCCCAATGAAAGTGGTTTATTACATATTTATAGGAAATTCAATGAACTAAATATTTTTATTTTTAATTACAAAATGTTATCTATTATAAATTATCAATTTCATTATTACACAGGTACCAAAATATTTAGGTATTAAAAATCAATCCTGATCAAGTTTGAAGGAATCATTACCTAATGAAACTAAAATAATTAAGAGGACGCTACACTTGCATGTGTTGTCTCCTTCTTACAATGTACAACATAGCAAAAACTGTTTTGAGTGGGAAAGAACCGAGAAGGCTACAATCATAACTATGAAACGAGATTTTCACTACACAAAAATGAGAACTTTGGCTGTGGTGCAACATTGTTTTTATTTTTTTGATGAAAAAAAGTTTTTCAAATTTGAAAAACACAAACAATAATGAATTTTGAACAGTGAGAACTTTTTTTATATAAATGATATCAAAAAAAAAAAACTACGCTGTACAGCCAAAGTTCTCCTTTTCATGCCGTTAAAATCTCGTTTCTTAATTATGACTAACTCCTCAGTTCATTTCCGCGCAAAATATGTTGCACATTTGTAAGACGAATACAACACATGCGGGTGTAGCGTCCTCATAAGTTATATTTTATGTTGAAAATAAACATTTAATTAAATAATTTTTTTTTTTATATATTGTATAAACAATAATAAAACTTATAAGCAGTCTTGTAAAGTATTCGAATACAAGTATTTGAATATTTGTATTTAAATACTTTTTGAAGTATTTATATGGTATTCTAAATACTATTTTTTAAGTATTTTGAATAAAGTCCGTTTTATTCAAACATCATTAAAATAATATTGTTTTTGTTGAAAACTAATATTATGTTTTTGTAGTAAAAGTAGGTAATAACAATGCTCTTAATGTGGTTTCTGTATTGGAATTGTATAAGAAAACTAAAAATCTAATACTCTTTAAATAGTTCCATATTAATAGTTAATACCACTTTTTATTTCATTTTTTTCAATAAAATTTAATCAACATTAAGTATAAATCTGTAACAAAAATGTAATAGAGTTTTTGTACTTCCGATATGTAGGTAGGTTTGAGGATCAATGAAAATGAATCAGTTCCTAATGAAATTATTAAATCATTGAATTGAAGTGGTATATAAATAAATATTTTTATTAGCTTATTCTTTCATATCAATTTAAATTTTGAATTTATCAAAATATTTTATTTTGTAGGTATACTACACAATTCTTTCTCAGGAGAATATTATTATTTCAATAACAATTATTATTATAACAAATATAATTCAAAATTAAAATCATTAAAAAATATACCACGTATAAAAGATCATTCAGGACTCCAACCGCACATGAAGATCTTGTAGTAGACATATTTGATATCATATGCCATGTTTGAGTATTGTAGTTATAAACTTCTGCACTTCTGCAATGACCATCTGTAGAGCTCCATCCGCCTACCTTAAATGAAATATATAATTTATTGGTACGTGCTTTTTAACACAAATAATGATTAAGCTAATGAATTAAGATTCAACATTACTTACTGCATAGATATTATCGTTTATTACACCAACTCCAAATGTTTGTCGCTCAACTAACATGTCCACACATCGTTGCCAACAAAGTGATTCTAAAGATAAATCTAGCATAAAAAGACTGGAATAATGTTGTGAATAACCACTAGAATAGCCATTCACGACAAATAAAATTTTATCATTCATTAAGACTAGACTATTTTTTTTAAAGTTTGAAATCAATTCTGGTCCAAAATGCCATGAGTATGTTCGTGTATCAAACCATTCTAAATTATTACTTAATTCAGACTGAATTCCACCAACAACTAATATAACCTGAAATAATTAAATTATTAAATGCATTCGAAAGATAAATAAATTATACAGAATTATACTTTTTCCCCGTGTCTGGGTTTATCCTGGATGCATTGTGGAATATGGTATTCTGATTTGAGTGTATTTAATGCCTCCAATACATAATGATAACCTTAAAAATTATAAATAAA
Source organism: Acyrthosiphon pisum (assembly GCF_005508785.2). Classification (NCBI taxonomy): domain Eukaryota; kingdom Metazoa; phylum Arthropoda; class Insecta; order Hemiptera; family Aphididae; genus Acyrthosiphon; species Acyrthosiphon pisum. Next base: position 20,704 of record NW_021779364.1, on the reverse strand, counting down.
TATATATCTAATATATAAATTAATTCACAATGAAAGCATATTTAAAGAGAAAACTTACATTTTAAACAATTCTTTATAAGAGGTTCTTCAGCTACTTTTTTTAATATGTAATCCTTCGATGTTAATGGTAACCGCACATGTTGCATTAATTGAGATAAAACACATTGTCTTGAACCCAAATCATATTTTACCCAACTAATAACACTTTCAAATACCTAAAACAATTAATAAACTATAAATTAGACTACTCAATATCACATATTAGAAGGTTCCTGAATTTTTCCTTCTTCAATAATAAAATATAACAATAATCAATTTGGGGGGCTATATAAATCGGGAACATAATTAACAGGAAAATAAAATTGGGATTGTTTTTTGTACGGAATGTTATTTCCACAGAATGATATAATTTAGGAATAGTATTATACATGAATAGTATTTTATTGAAATTGTATTTACTGGAATCATACAAACCAGTAGGTTATACAACAGTAAAATAAATTCCAAGAACCATAACTATTAGGAATAGTTTTAATTAGGACATAAAAAATCGAGAT
>NW_021779364.1:3787-20047 GCF_005508785.2 Acyrthosiphon pisum | reverse complement strand
TTATCATGAAAATCATTTTCAGATACATCTGGTATGAAATTGCTATACTGACAAGCAAACTGTTTTAGCTCAATTGCAATGATCTCTTTGTCTAAATCTGCTAGTTTACATGGGGGGCTATATAAATCGGGAACATAATTAACAGGAAAATAAAATTGGGATTGTTTTTTGTACGGAATGTTATTTCCACAGAATGATATAATTTAGGAATAGTATTATACATGAATAGTATTTTATTGAAATTGTATTTACTGGAATCATACAAACCAGTAGGTTATACAACAGTAAAATAAATTCCAAGAACCATAACTATTAGGAATAGTTTTAATTAGGACATAAAAAATCGAGATCAATATTACACAGGACCGTATTTTTCGGGACTGTAATAAATAGGAATCTTATTTTACGGGATTAGTATTGATCGGGACAATATTACACAGGACCGTATTTTTCGGGACTGTAATAAATAGGAATCTTATTTTACGGGATAAGTATATTGATCGAAACAATATTACACAGGACCGTATTTTTCGGGACTGTAATAAATAGGAATCTTATTTTACGGGATTAGTATATTGATCGGGACAATATTACACAGGACCGTATTTTTCAAGACTAATAAAAAATAAGAATCTTATTTTATGGGATTAGTATTGATCGGGACAATATAACGCAGGACCGTATTTTTCGGGACAAATATTAAATCAGTTAAATGTTCGTTATCTATAGTCATCGGGAAAAATATGCTTATGGTAATCATAGATAAATACAACAACTAGATAGCAAATAAATCTTAATACTAAAGTTGTGACCAATGTTGAAGTCAGCCACCATTTATAAAGCAGGCAATGTTTAAATTTATTTTAAATTTATTCATATAGATAAATAGGTATATACTTATGATTACATATATACTGTGATAAATTATAATATTATTTTGTAAACATTGCCTGCTTTCTAATGCGACACACCTCCAATCATCGTAAATTTTTTTTAGCTCTGTGTTATCATATGTTATTGTACTAACATAATATTATATGAGCTTATATACATTCTGTGGTTTTATATTTATTGCACCAATGTCAATTTGTTATAGGAAAATCTAAAATACCAGTTTTTCAACAATTGTTTATATTTGTCTTGTATTTTAGAATACTATGATACCAGCATTAGTATGGGTACTTCATAATAATTCTCTGGTCATATCTTAATAGCATGTGAATCAAGATATAGCTTAATTTTAGTATGTGCTTGTACTTGTACAGTTGTACATTGCGTAAAGCCAGGAACGGACTGGGAATACAATTTGGCCCCGGGGAAACAGAAAATTCGGCCTAATTTTGGGCTAATAATAAACTATTTATAAGTTATTGGCCCAAGTTTGTTTTAAGCAGCCCAATTTTTCAACAGACCCAGGCGGGGAAAGCTCACCCGGCACCCTAGCCAGTCCACCCCTGTGTACCAAAATTAATAGCTGCATGCTTGTATTTGTTTTTAACTTTTTAAGGAAACTATTTATGTTACCATAAAAGGTAAATAATATATAGTATCGATAAAAGAAAGAAAAATATACTTGTTGAAATTACTTCGATCACTGTATTATATTACCAGGGATGGGCAGTTAGCGTACCATTTTTAAGTGGCCCGTGCTACATTTTAATTACTTTATTAAAATTCAATATTTCTATATTTTAATTTATTATATTGATAAAATTATTGAAATCGATATAATGTTTGTTGTAAAACGTAGATAATTAAAGATAGGAATTAATATATTGAATATATTATATCTAATACGAATTTGAAAAACATATCAAAAAACCTAAACCCTTCAATAAAAGTCATATATTTATGAAACCTTTTAGGATTGAAGCAGAAACGTCCCTAGACCAGTTACCCGTTCTTAAAAGTGTATTAACTAAATTATTAAGGGAATAAATGTTGTGATCAAAATTTGAATTTTCAAAAAAAAACAAATTGGCGGAAAATTTTGTTTTGCCAATTTCTCAAATACGAGACGCGGCTTTTTTGAGTTCAGAAATCTAGAGGTGTCACTGCATTGAACCTCAAATATTTCAAGACGATACAACCCATATTGAAGGAGTTAGTAGGTACTTCAAAGTGTACATCCAATGTTGTGTTGTTAGCTCAAATATATATTATATTATAGAGTGAATTGTTCTATTATTGTATAGGTTTTAATATTTTATTCTTATATACCTATCGATTTACATTAATAAATAATGATCTACATGCCTACTAAAATAAATGTGAAAAAAAAGTTCAAAAAAATTATTATTACTTAAAACGTTACACAGACGTATACCTACGGAAACGTCTGGTTATATACATATTGCGTTTTTCAACTTTTCGCTACTCCGATTACGGGCGAAATAATGGTCGCACGTACTTTGACAATAGTTCCTTTTTGAATCCTCGTACACCAAAAGTCAATAATCTCGAGTTTTGTAGTGATCGAACGAAATCACAAAATCCAAATTACACGTAGCTACGTAATTTTTTAAGTACAAAAACACACAAAAAAATCATAATTCTCGAACCAAAAGTTAGATAACCTCGATCTCGGTACCCATTGATACGGCGCAAAATCTTCTATAACACCAGACTACAAAAACGGCTCGCCGCGCCCAAAATCTAAGTGTCCGTGCCGAAAACCCCGAAAAACGTAAATTTTGAACTTTTGAAGCCCTAAAAGACGGAGAAAAACGGCTCCTATGGTACCGACACATGATACCAAATTTGATCACTGACCTCCAAACTATATAAATCTCGAGTTTCAAAAACGTCGAACAAAAATTAAACCTTTTCCAAAATACACATATGGGGGGGGGGGGGGGCACCGACTCCGGGAGTACCTTTTAGAAGGGCCTAAACCGAAACATTTGGGAACTTAAAAGTATCATATTATCTTAACATAAGATTCTTATGTGAACGTCATCTACAACTTATAAATGATTTATTGAACTTTAAAAACTATTGCATATTTATACGTTTGTTCGCATTTGGTAATTACGCCAGCAACATACAATGTTAGTAGTTTTCCTAGAAGTAGTTACCTATTCATATAATCACATCGATAATAAATCTATTTAATGGGGTTGGAGCGTAATCAATTCTAAGGAGTAAAAACTAGGCATTTTATATTTCTGTTAATCTGGGTTTTGTGTATGTGTTGAAAGTAAATGAACATTAGTTTGCGTAATTCGTAGTACTGATCACGTTTTATAGGGGCATCATAGTGACCGGGATGTACGTCTGTAATTTTACCTACGCGCATGCACATGTCACCATTTATTGATTTATAAAATGACAAACATTTTTTTTCAAAAAATACCACCTCTGAATTAAATCACTGCGCTCAGTAGGATGTTCCGATTTTAATTTTGAAAGCAGATTTGAATTCTCCTCTAAATTTACTATGCTTTAACTGTCGTAAATTGTTCATATTCTATATCAATGTCTTTAAATTTGAATTATGAATATGTTCTATTTTTACTCTTTTTGTTAGTAAATTTCTAAGTAAAAAAAAATTAAATTCAGAAAAATTAAATTATCAAAGCATAGATAATTTAGTGACAAATTCAAATTTGCTTTCAAAATTAATATCGGAACATTATATTGGGCATAGTGATTGAAGTCGTGAGCTATGTTTTCGACCGAAAATAAATCACGCTCCAGCCCCCTTAAGAGTGTTAAACATGAACAATTGTTTATATAATTGATGAACTTTAAATTTCAATCATCAAAGTTTATGAATTATGATGAATGCGTCTCGAAAATAATTATAACTAAATGTATTTTGTGGACAACAGGTATAAACGTAATAAGTATAGTAAATTAGTAAATGACAGATGAATATTATAATATTAGCTATATGTACTCTATTCAGAACTATAAATTGTGGTCGTCTGTTTGTGGATGAAATTAATCCTAGATAGGAGAACGAGAAATGGTGAAATCTAAAGTTTATCGATAGAGAATTTTTTGGAGATTCCATTTAAATAGTAGGTAACAGGTGTAAGGTGTAGGTGTGTGTTGATAAGATGTCGTCACTCTGGACCCCTATACGTATATACTCTTGATCAGGCACGGATCCAGAGAAAAGATCTGGGGGGGGGGCAACAATTTTTTACTACACAAATACAATTATAATAAAATATTACACTTTAATAAAAATGTTGTCATAACTGTAGGTATAGGTAATCAATGTAATAAATAAATTATTGATTATTTAATATATAAAGCGACAATGTGAAACGAATTTTAGATTTTGTTTATTTTTTATTTAATATATAATATTTATATTCATAAAAAATTATGTCTGTGGGGGGGGGGGTTGGGCCGCTAGGCCCGCCCTGGAACCGTCCCTGCTCTTGATCGAAAATATTTCGATAGTTATATAGTCACCATACCACGCTTCCTGTCCTATGAAGGCCTGTGTATTCATACTGTAAAATGCAAAATGTCTTAAAAATTAAGAAATAAAATGCAATTTTTTTTTAAATTAAAATTAGTATTTACAAAAACATTGAATAATAATAAGTATTTTTTTAATCGAGTTGGCATAATAAATTGGAGCCTGTAATAAAAAAAAAATTTAATAATTATACATTACATTTGCATTTGCATTAACAATATTTTTTATCGAGTAGACATCAATTATAAAATATGATGTATAATTAAGTCACTTCTTTGGATATTTGCATCCTTCTTAAAATCATTAAATTAATTTCAAACTATTATGATTCTGCTCCTAATTTTAATAGTAGTCTGGTAGTATTATTATCTAGTGCTCATAAAAACTCTAAAAACATGTTTAAAAAATGTTGCATATTTTATTATATGATTAGGTATATTATTTATATTATAATATTATTCAATAATAGTTATCTTATAAGCTTCAAATTAATTTTGAAAAAACTTTTAGTTTTTTTGGTGTTTTTAGCAACTTGCTCATTTTTTTCTTTTGCAAGTAAATATATAACTCTTGTTTTGACGTAATACGTTATGATATATTTGGTTAATATTTTACTGTGTATTGAGCAACCAACCTTTGTCAAAAATTGTGTTTATATATTTCTTCAGTAACTACGAATTATGTTAGAAAAATAAACAGTGATAAATATAGGTATATGAAGTTTTTAAATTGAAATGCAACATTACAAACATGATCTTTTACCGGGACAGATAGTTATATATATTTAGATATTTTACAGTATAATCTAGTACAGTGCTTCTCATATGTTTTTGACACGAGGATCTCTAAATTTAATGTAAAACTGTCAAGGCCTCCTTAATCGAAATTATTAATTGTTTTTTCTAAATTAGGTATATGCTAAAATAACATACATACTATTTCACACAGATAAATTATTGAAATGTATAGTAAATTAATGTTTTAATATACTTTTGAAAAATATTAATAATAGTAGGTATCAAAATTTAAGTATTTAAACTTTTCCCATAGACGCTTAAAGTCTAAAGAAAATAAGCATTGATCTGATCTAAGATAACCATATAAATCTATCAACAATTTTGCATATAGATATGTTTCTATCCCCAGGATCTCAGTTAATATATAATAATATATAGGTACAACTGAGTAATAACTAATAAATGCTTATAGAAAGATATTCAAAATATATGCATTTTGGTAACACATAGGTAATATGAATACTAGTATAATACTAGTACTAGTATTATGAATTGTATTTAAAATCAATATATTAATTAATAATTAATAATTATTATTTGTTAATTATAACACTTTTAAAGCATTATGTATGATAATTTAGTGAATTAACTCTTACATTTTTCATATATTTTTTTTGTGGTAGAAAATTTAAATGACAATTTAGTTAATTATATTTAATAATATTAATAGTTGTATTTGATAAAAAAGAAAGTATTTAAATACATGCATACAAATAATTTAGAACAAAGAAGTAATTATGTAATGAAAAGTTTTGAATTTTATTCCTTAAATCGTAATATATTTCAAATTTTCTATGGCTTTGGTGTACTAAGGTGTTATTTTTTCGGCCTCTTTAAGACATAAAGCACTCTCGGACCTCGGTGGCGACGACTATTTGTATTAAAATGTTCAATCAAGTTTTCAAACAAGTGACGACACCTTATCAATACACCTTGCGAGTTGCGAATTATCTAGTAGTTAAATAGATAATCTTAGATTGTAAATTATGATAACGAATTGTTAAGTATTGTAACCACGGTTCAGGTTTTAGACGGTAACCACTTAATTGAGGTTATGATCTATCTAAAACTATAGAACAATATAGAAGCGAAACTCGATCAGCTGATTGGGGTCTTGTTTACCTATGATCTGAAGTCTAAACCTCCGAAAAACATGGAAACGTTTATGATGTTAGACCCAAAGTCACCTTTATTAAGTAAACGTTTACCGGAACGTAGGAGGGGTACGCTCACTAATAAACTGTATAATACAGTAAAATAATATGGTATAATTATTACAGTTCAGTGGATAATTTTTGCGGGCCGCGGGGTCGGCTTGTTTACCCTACTTCACGTACGCCACAATCGCGGAGTGTCGTATCCCTGCCTATATGGCTCTCGTTCGGTACAGTGCTATATTATAACAACGAACCTATTTTTGGATACCCAACAAAAACCAGCTGCGGGAACTGACGCTAAATTGTCCACCGCCTGGTCATGTTCTTGGAAATAATTGTTGCTGAATCTTCAATGAGGCAAGCACGGAGTAAGATTGTGCCTCCATTGCCTGCTACACTAAACGCATTGGCTGATTTTTTGGAAATAAATCCAGATAAATATACATGCTGCGATCAAAACTTTTTCCTGGATAGAGTTATTGATGAGCATGGAAAATGTTCTGTAATATTTGGATGTATAGATTTAATTAGGCAAATTGTTCGTCAAGGAGCTACAAACATCCATGCAGATGCTACATTTCAAGTAGTCCCATCAAGACCTCAAAGTAGACAACTATTCATGATGCATGCCATTATACAAAATCACGTAATTTATTTTTTTTATCGATGTCGAGTTATGGTAAATTCTTAATAAGTATTTATTTTTCATTTAACATCTTAGTCTATACCCATTGTATTTGCTCTGATGGAATCAAAAACGGAAACGGCGTACACTCTTTTATTAACGAAATGCAAAACACTATTTCCATTTTTACAACCTACAAGTGTTATGACTGACTTCGAAGTGGCATTGCATAATGCATTCCGGGCTGTTTATGGAAATGCAGAAAGACATTCTTGCTGGTTTCATTATGTACAAGTATGTATCTACCTATATTAAATAATTATTACATCTTTAAATCCTTCAATGTTAGACCGTTAGTCTTCTTTTTTAGTATTTAACTCTACATCTATAATAGCCATATACAATAAGTCCAAATATATTAGTCCAATATTATTACTTTAATAATGAAAAATCAAATATGGAACATATAATATAACATGTACCTAACACTATACTTATTATACATATTCAATATTCTATAGGTACCAACCTTTTCTTTTTAAATCACGGGAGCTGAACTATATTTGTACTTGACTTTGCCCCATAATAGTGTATACCTATAACAATTTTCATGAAAGGTCAACAACTGTAATTGCTTATTCCTACCTCATTTATACAACAAATAGTATAGTTATTATTATTAGTATAATACTATAATATAATATATAAGTATCTTAATTTATTTTTATTTTTTTGTTCATTTAATGTTTAGAGTTTAGTGAAAAATATTAGAAAGGCACATTTAACACAGTATGTTAAAAATAATACCCATGCTAAACTATGCATCAAGATGTGTGCAGCTTTGGCATTATTACCAGCTACTTTAATTGAAGAAGGTTTTCAAACAGTTAAACAACATGCAAGAGATAACAATATACATATTGATGTATTTTTTAATTATTTCTCCAGGTTCAAATTTAAATTAAAAACTTCTGAATTTTCAATAGCATTGAATTAATTTTATGCTACCAGTTACCAATGTTTAAATACATTTTATAGATATTGGCTCAGATCTAGAGGTCCAGAAGTTTTTTCAGTGCATGGCTTACCCATTAGAACCAACAACAACATTGAATCGTTCCACAATGGCTTAAAAGAAAAATTCAATGTTGTCCATCCAAATCTTTTTCGGTTCTTGGGTAAATAAATAAATAATAATATTATGTGTGTTTTTGTTTCATCTGTTATTTTAAAATTAGAAGTAACATTAAAAAACATTATGATTGAATTAAAAATTTTAACTATGCATTAACTATTGCTACATTAACTTTAACTATTTAATATGCATAAAATAAACAATATAAGAATACATAAAAGCTCAGCTTTTATAATTGCATGATGATTTTTTTAAATTTAAGCTGTTCATATACATAATCATTGTAAACCAAACTTATAATTGTCTTGGCTGTGGTTTTATTTTATATATTTAATAGTATTTATTATTTTATTTATTTGTTTTTTTATTACTTTATTTCTATAGTGTGTTTCATTATAACTGCAACTCGATACTAACGCTCCTCGTGGTGTTTTTTCATTAAGGTTTCTAAAACTAGCGCGTAATGTTGCGCGGCTAATTTGAAATTGATGATGAATATTTTACACATTTTTTCGATCCTACTTTGATAACCCCTGTTTGAGACAAAACCGCCACAAAGCGCGTTAGCGTCGAGTCGCAGCAATAATGAAACGCACTATAGTGAATGAAACATCATGATCTGTTTTAATTTTTCAATTATAACAAAGATTAAACTTCAATAATGTTCATGCCTTATAGAGAAACTCAATGATGTTGGTCGTATCAGTCATGTGATGATTCGACAATTAGGAGCAGGACAAAGAGTAACACGAGGAGTGAAATGTCGTTATTTAAGTAATTCTGAACGAATTAGGACTGCTACCTCACAATTAGGGTTAGGAATTTTAAATGTGAAAGAGTTCCTTCTACAATGCTCACATTCTTCGGATAATTATTTACATAGAGAGTTGGATTGGTTTACAAATGTAGAACAAGGTATATCAAATTATTAAGTACCTATAATAGATATTATTTATTATTATTTTATAAATATTCATTTTTATAATAATTAGATTTTTATGTTGGAAATAATGATGACAATGATGATGAAGGTTTGAATGTTGAGCCTGTCAATCCTGGTATTATTAATGACATAATTTATCCAGTTAATCAAATTGTTAATAATGACGTTGGTAAATATTTTATTTTTTATATATTATATGAAAGAAATACTTACAATTATTATTTAATTTCTAGAACTGCTCATAAACCATGCTTATAGATTTAGTAGCATATCTATAAATTTATCTAGGAAATGAGTAACACAAATTAACAATCAGTGGTGTTCTTCAATTTCATAAATTATATAAGAAAATCATTTGCATACATAATAAACTACTTATGGGAGTAATTTTTTTTCTTTTTTTTTATAGTTTAAGATTAAGACTAATAGTAATTAGTGGTCTGAAAAATAAGTAGTCTATGACATACTAATTTCTTAACCACTGAGGATAGAAAATATTTAAAAAAAATTAAAAATGTTAGCTTGGCAGATATTTATATTATTATAAATTATAATATTAATATTATATGATAGATTTTAACTTTTATTTTAAGGTATGATAACTATACAAACTGATAATTAAATGGTAAAAAAAAATTATCTCTTCGTTTAGACAGATTAATTCTTGTCCCTTTTGTGTACATATCAAAATAATAAACAATATATTATAATATTATGATGATTTATTTTAATGTGAAAGATAAATACAATTTTCAAAAAAATTTTAAAAGGTGGGCTAGTAAGAGGATGTCAGATCTCTGTTTGTTTTCTCTACCTGGCCCACGCACAACATAGACAAAACGCATTTATGCTGAATCATTTTTTTGATTAATTTTAGAGTAAAATTACCTATTACAAAAATGATAGAGGATTATATTTTTTTAGGCATGACATATTAGTTTTATATTTTATTGTTATTCGACTTTGTATTAGACTTTCAAAATAAAAAAATTAAAAAACCTTTTGTAAATTTAAATAATGTTTAAATTGTTTTGAGTCACTATTTAGACAAATCTGTATGTCATATCCTCAAAAATTTTATCCTATATTGTTTTTGTATAGTTCAATCATACTATATCTATTATTACCAGGACGTTTTCTTCAGTGACCGAGATTTTTCCAGAATAAATAAAGTTCACTAAGAGCAGTAAAGCAGTATGATCTATCTGTCTTAATGCCACAAGATCATGATTCCTTTCTGCAAAATTTGTAAACATGGCATGGAAATACGGGCTAGCTGCTGATAAAATCACTTTATGTGCGGATATTATTTTTTGATCATCCGTTTGTAGTTTAACATCACAAAAAAACTCACCACTAAAAACAAAAAATCATTATTAATATTTATCTAGGAGATCAAATGAGTGACCACTTACTTCCATAAGGATTGCAATCTTTCATATATATCTACAAATAATGATTTTTTATACAATTTGTCTGGTTTACATCTCCTGGAATCTGGTATTTGATTCGTATTTTCCATTGAGAATTCTATATTAAGGTATAAATGCCTTTAATCTAAAAAATACATTTCAAAATCAATTATAATTATCGATAAATATAGTTAACAATCCTCTATGAAAAAATAATAAAATCAATACATTATTTTAAATTGAAATCAGAAAAAAAATATATCGAGAGCAAAGTTTGCTGGATGAAATGAAATGATTCTAAAATATTATGGAATAATTTTTGTACACTGTTACTAATATGATATTGTTTTGAGATGGTTTGTACATATACTTTTTAGTAAAATATTGTTGAATCCTGTATAGGTAGATACGTATCTAATAATATGCTCATTACTTTAATGTGGTTTAGTTTAAATCAGTAACTGTATTAAAATTTATATATTCATATATTTTATTTGTCATTTTTACATATTTATATTGTACACATTTTTAATTTACTTTAAAACTGAAATATAATAAAATTTTCTAAGATTTATAATCATATTATTGATTGTTTGTTTATTTTGATTATTAATAGTATACAATAGCTATAACAATTTACTAGTCATTTTTAATTTTTCTATTTTAATAATTGACATTACATATACTTACTACATAGGTATATAACTTATATTTATAATATATACTTTATGTATATAATAGTGTCCGCGTTTCGAACTATTAATCCTTGACCGTACAAAGTGACCTAGAACCAGTTAATGGTTAATTAATTTGAATAGTCTATTTGATATTGTTACAAGTGGGCTAGTATTGAGACTTTGAGTGCCAGGAAAAATAAGCGATATAGTTTGTTTGTTTTAGAATGTATAGTGAAGAGGTTAGCACATTTTTACAATTTTTATGTATGGAACTATGTACTATGTAATAGTTTATGTGCTATGCAAAAAATTGACAACTCTAGGTATTTGGGATATAGTTAACTTGGTAAAATTATGCAACAGTAACACAAAATGTGTGGTTCGGGTTCAAGGAGTGCTATCAGACCCTTTTGAAGTTGGTAAAGGACTAAGCCAGGGTGATGCATTATCACCTGTTTTATTTAACTTAGCGTTAGAAAGTGTGTTAAGGAGAATGCCACGACGACAGACAATGGAATTAAATGAGAACCATACCCTCCTAGCATATGCGGATGATATAATTATTTTGGGTGATACGAAGCAAGATACCGTAAACTGTATATAGATATCCAGGAGTTAAGACCAGATTGGCATGGAGACCTAATGTATGCATATAATAGAGAAGAGTGGAAGAATTTGATATTGGTAGTAAAGGGCCTAAATGGTCTATAATGCTACAAAAAAAAAAAATTTTATGTAACTAAATAATAATTATAATATATGTGCATGAAAAAAAATTTTCAGTTTTTGAATATTTAATTAAAACAACCAATCTAAAATTATATTTAGTTAAACTCCTCAAGTAGTACAAAAATCATAGTCGTGCGCATAGGGGGTGCTTGACCTTCACCAAAACGTCAAGGGCCCTAATTATTTAGACGAATTCAAAAATGTTGTTTCTTTTAAACGTCAATTATCATTATAAGATTGTACATCTATATAATATTTATTAGAATGAATAATAAAATAAAAAAAATATTTTTCGTGCATTTGATATCTATAAACATTTGTCTGTATCCTTAATTGTTTTCAAAATTATTGTGGGCCCTAATTTTTAGTGTGCACCCCCGGAACCAAAAGTCTGTGCAAGCCTATGACAAAAATATCAGATATTTGAAAATATTATGGTCTTTAGGTTTAGAATTTAACTAAATCAACTATTAAAGGAAGAAATGGGTGTGAGCATGATTAAAAAATCACCTTGTATTTATAAGAAAATACTGATTATTATGAAACAGTGTTGGTCGCGGCATTGGCAGTGTGGCACTGTAGAGTGTAGGTTGGAATTCAGAGACAGCAAACGTTAACACAAGACGGTAGAGCTCACAAAAGTGCAAAAAAAAGTAAGTACAAACTCAAATAGTGTCTAGTTTTTAAGACGATGCATCCATAAAATAATCTGTATTATGACAATACGGACGGCGGATCAGTCAACGACAACGAACGTCGATATAGCCAAGCAGAATTTGAACTAATGAATTACTAATAAAAGGAGAAATGTGGGTGAGCACGGTTAATAATTCACCCTGTGTTTGTAAGAAAGAAAAACGAGTGTGAAGTTGGGTGACCAAAGCTAGGTGACCAATTTTTTCGTGTGGATAGTGATAAGAGCCCTTGTATGCTCGGTTGCATTACAGTATTTTCTAGGCGCCCACTTTTTATATAGCCGTTTGTATGATCTACTTCCATTTCTAACCACAAGATAGCGGCAAAAGATTCGTCACGAAATATTTTGTTGTCAGGAAAACTCTCATATTATGTTTTTAAGTATTATAAAAATGGATCCGCAAGGCGGCATAGCACTGCACACAACAGCCAGACAATGCGTTACGTATACCCGCGCTTGGTTTTAATTTTTTTAGCAATGTTCCGGAAGGAGTCGACGGACTCAATATAGATATTCGGAAAGCCAGGAAAATTCTCTACCCGAGGATATATATTCCAAGAACCACCGGGCTTCTTAAGTAGCAGTACTTAGCTCATGAAAGCGCCAGGTGAACAATGCTGGTATGACGCTTGACGTAGACGCGCACGTGGTTATTATTTTTTTTGACCGTGTTCCGGAAGGAGTCGACGGACTTAACATAGATATTCGGAAAGCCAGGAAAATTCTCTACCCGACGATATGTATTCCAAGAACCACCGGGCTTCTTAAGTAATCGTACTTAGCGCGCGAAAGACCCAGGTGACCAATGAGCGCATGCCGCATAACGTCCCGGGCTTGGTTTTTAATTTTTTTAGCAATGTTCCAGAAGGAGTCGACGGACTTAATATAGATATTCGAAAAGCCAGGAAAATTCTCTACCCGACGATATGTATTCCAAGAACCACCGGGCTTCTTAAGTAATCGTACTTAGCGCGCGAAAGACCCAGGTGACCAATGAGCGCATTCCGCATAACGTATTCCCGGGCTTGGTTTTTAATTTTTTTAGCAATGTTCCGGAAGGAGTCGACGGACTTAATATAGATATTCAAAAAGCCAGGAAAATTCTCTACCCGACGATATGTATTCCAAGAACCACCGGGCTTCTTAAGTAATCGTACTTAGCGCGCGAAAGACCCAGGTGACCAATGAGCGCATTCCGCATAACGTATACCCGCGCTTGGTTTTTAATTTTTTTGGCAATGTTCCGGAAGAAGTCGACGGACTTAATATAGATATTCGGAAAGCCAGGAAAATTCTCTACCCGACGATATATATTCCAAGAACCACCGGGCTTCTTAAGTAATCGTACTTAGCGCGCGAAAGACCCAGGTGACCAATGAGCGCATTCCGCATAACGTATACCCGCGCTTGGTTTTTAATTTTTTTGGCAATGTTCCGGAAGAAGTCGACGGACTTAACATAGATATTCGGAAAGCCTGGAAAATTGTATACCCGAAAATATAAATTCCCAAGAACCACCGGGCTTCTTAAGTAGCAGTACTTAGCTCATGAAAGCGCCAGGTGAACAATGCCGGTATGACGCTTGACGTAGACGCGCACGTGGTTTTATTTTTTTTGACCGTGTTCCGGAAGGAGTCGACGGACTTAACATAGATATTCGGAAAGCCAGGAAAATTCTCTACCCGACGATATGTATTCCAAGAACCACCGGGCTTGTTAAGTAATCGTACTTAGCCGCGCGAAAGACCCAGGTGACCAATGAGCGCATGCCGCATAACGTCCCGGGCTTGGTTTTTAATTTTTTTAGCAATGTTCCAGAAGGAGTCGACGGACTTAATATAGATATTAGAAAAGCCAGGAAAATTCTCTACCCGACGATATGTATTCCAAGAACCACCGGGCTTCTTAAGTAATCGTACTTAGCGCGCGAAAGACCCAGGTGACCAATGAGCGCATTCCGCATAACGTATTCCCGGGCTTGGTTTTTAATTTTTTTAGCAATGTTCCGGAAGAAGTCGACGGACTTAACATAGATATTCGGAAAGCCTGGAAAATTCTCTACCCGAAAATATAAATTCCAAGAACCACCGGGCTTCTTAAGTAGCAGTACTTAGCTCATGAAAGCGCCAGGTGAACAATGCCGGTATGACGCTTGACGTAGACGCGCACGTGGTTATTATTTTTTTTGACCGTGTTCCGGAAGGAGTCGACGGACTTAACATAGATATTCGGAAAGCCAGGAAAATTCTCTACCCGACGATATGTATTCCAAGAACCACCGGGCTTCTTAAGTAATCGTACTTAGCGCGCGAAAGACCCAGGTGACCAATGAGCGCATGCCGCATAACGTCCCGGGCTTGGTTTTTAATTTTTTTAGCAATGTTCCAGAAGGAGTCGACGGACTTAATATAGATATTCGAAAAGCCAGGAAAATTCTCTACCCGACGATATGTATTCCAAGAACCACCGGGCTTCTTAAGTAATCGTACTTAGCGCGCGAAAGACCCAGGTGACCAATGAGCGCATTGCGCATAACGTATTCCCGGGCTTGGTTTTTAATTTTTTTAGCAATGTTCCGGAAGGAGTCGACGGACTTAATATAGATATTCGAAAAGCCAGGAAAATTCTCTACCCGACGATATGTATTCCAAGAACCACCGGGCTTCTTAAGTAATCGTACTTAGCGCGCGAAAGACCCAGGTGACCAATGAGCGCATTCCGCATAACGTATACCCGCGCTTGGTTTTTAATTTTTTTGGCAATGTTCCGGAAGAAGTCGACGGACTTAATATAGATATTCGGAAAGCCAGGAAAATTCTCTACCCGACGATATATATTCCAAGAACCACCGGGCTTCTTAAGTAATCGTACTTAGCGCGCGAAAGACCCAGGTGACCAATGAGCGCTATATCCGCATAACGTATACCCGCGCTTGGTTTTTAATTTTTTAGCAATGTCCCGGAAGGAGTCGACGGACTTAACATAGATATTCGGAAAGCCAGGAAAATTCTCTACCCGACGATATGTATTCCAAGAACCACCGGGCTTCTTAAGTAATCGTACTTAGCGCGCGAAAGACCCAGGTGACCAATGAGCGCATTCCGCATAACGTATACCCGCGCTTGGTTTTTAATTTTTTTGGCAATGTTCCGGAAGGAGTCGAAGGACTTAACATAGATATTCGGAAAGCCTGAAAAATTTGCTACCCGACGATATGTATTCCAAGAACCACCGGGCTTCTTAAGTAATCGTACTTAGCGCGCGAAAGACCCAGGTGACCAATGAGCGCATTCCGCATAACGTATACCCGCGCTTGGTTTTTAATTTTTTTGGCAATGTTCCGGAAGGAGTCGACGGACTTAACATAGATATTCGGAAAGCCAGGAAAATTTGCTACCCGAAAATATAAATTCCAAGAACCACCGGGCTTCTTAAGTAATCGTACTTAGCGCGCGAAAGACCCAGGTGACCAATGAGCGCATTCCGCATAACGTATACCCGCGCTTGGTTTTTAATTTTTTTGGCAATGTTCCGGAAGGAGTCGACGGACTTAACATAGATATTCGGAAAGCCTGGAAAATTTGCTACCCAACGATATGTATTCCAAGAACCACCGGGCTTCTTAAGTATATGTAAATAGTTTACAAAAC
>NW_021779364.1:2264-3737 GCF_005508785.2 Acyrthosiphon pisum | reverse complement strand
GTTTTTAATTTTTTAGCAATGTCCGGAAGGAGTCGACGGACTTAATATAGATATTCGAAAAGCCAGGAAAATTCTCTACCCGACGATATGTATTCCAAGAACCACCGGGCTTCTTAAGTAATCGTACTTAGCGCGCGAAAGACCCAGGTGACCAATGAGCGCATGCCGCATAACGTATTTCCGGGCTTGGTTTTTAATTTTTTTAGCAATGTTCCGGAAGGAGTCGACGGACTTAACACAGATATTCGGAAAGCCAGGAAAATTGTCTACCCGAAAATATAAATTCCAAGAACCACCGGGCTTCTTAAGTAGCAGTACTTAGCTCATGAAAGCGCCAGGTGAACAATGCCGGTATGACGCTTGACGTAGACGCGCACGTGGTTTTTATTTTTTTTGACCATGTTCCGGAAGGAGTCGACGGACTTAACATAGATATTCGGAAAGCCAGGAAAATTCTCTACCCGACGATATGTATTCCAAGAACCACCGGGCTTCTTAAGTAATCGTACTTAGCGCGCGAAAGACCCAGGTGACCAATGAGCGCATTCCGCATAACGTATACCCGCGCTTGGTTTTTAATTTTTTTGGCAATGTTCCGGAAGGAGTCGACGGACTTAACATATATATTCGGAAAGCCAGGAAAATTGTCTACCCGAAAATATAAATTCCAAGAACCACCGGGCTTCTTAAGTAGCAGTACTTAGCTCATGAAAGCGCCAGGTGAACAATGCCGGTATGACGCTTGACGTAGACGCGCACGTGGTTTTTATTTTTTTTGACCAACCTAACCTAACCATATGGATAATACAATGGAAATACTTTAGTTGTAATACAATAAATAGAATAATAATGAATATGCTTACGAAGATGTTTATTGTTTTTGGATTTTCCTCCACCACGGTCACCGCCTCTGCTGCTGCTGCCCCATTCAAAAAATCAGCTACAACTTCACGTACATCATTGTCGCCAAAAACATGGATGTATGCTGGCATCTATAAAATTCAGTTTCCACTTTATCAAGACGAAAAGCAATCAACTGAAACTTTCTATTTGTTTTTTCAGTATTTAATACAATATTATGCACATAAAAAATTATTTTGTTAAAATTATAAAGCATAAAAACATCTTATTTACCTACAATATTGGTTATTAATTATTAGTTTAATAGTTTATTCCAATATTACCCAAGACTGTTTGGAAATGTTATACTTTAGTTTAAGTACTAAACTATTTAATTTAAATATGTTTAACTTGTTATTTTTAAGTGTTAGGACTGATGTTTTTTTTTCTATTGTTATTTTTATAAACTTAAAATGAATTTAATTTCTTTTAAACATAAATTTCTTAGTCTGGTCAGAGAAAATCAAAAAAGACAGTTTTGTTTTATTAATTATTATTCTTTTGTTATAACATCATTAAATCCAAACAGTATTATAATTTTTTTTTTTTTAACAAGAACTGATTTCCATATTT
>NW_021779364.1:0-2214 GCF_005508785.2 Acyrthosiphon pisum | reverse complement strand
GTGTCGTATGGTTGGATATGGCTTACAGAATACATACAGATTGTGGAACGATGACTTAAAATGTATTAAAATTGGTCGTGATGTCATATTTGATGAACAAGACATGTTCAAAACACAAAAGAGTAATAATGACAATATAGTTTATATTCCAGCTCCAGTACAAGAAGATAAACCAATAGAAACTGTTGACTCCGAAAAGGATTTTATAGATGATCTCTGGGAACAAGAAAAGGATAAAATCAATCGTGAAGGAAAATCAGAATCAACCTCAAGCAGTCTACCCAAACGTCAATCACGACCACCAGCCTGGCATGCTGACTATGATACCACTTATTTAGCTTGGGCTCTATCAGCTGAATCATTTGTAAGTGACGTTCCTTTAACGTACAATGATGTCATGAACAATGAATATAGAAATCAGTGGGAGCAAGCAATGAAGGAAGAGATGGATGCAATGGTTGAGAACAAAACTTGGACTCTAGTGGATAGACCAGAAGGAAGAAAAATAATTAATTGTCGTTGGGTTTATAAAGTCAAGTTTGAAAATGAAAAACATTTGTTATAAAGCTAGATTGGTGGCGAAAGGGTGTGCTCAAAAATTTGGTTTTGACTACACTGAAACATATGCTCCAGTTGCAAATATGGTTACAATAAGAACATTATTATCTATAGTTAATCAAAAAAATCTTTTTCTCATTCAGATGGATGTTAAAACTGCTTTCCTTAATGGAGTGCTTAATGAAGAAGTATTTATGGAACAACCTGAAGGATATATACAAGATAAGTCCAAAGTTTGCAGACTAAATAAGTCAATATATGGTCTCAAACAAGCACCAAGGTGTTGGAACAGTCGATTCCATGAGTTCATAACTGGTCAAGGGTACCAACAAAGTGAATCAGATAACTGTTTGTACATCAGATCAAATGATTTATCAGTGTCATACTTATTACTTTATGTCGATGATATTCTACTTGCAGGAAATGCAGAAAAGGAAATAAGTGATATAAAACATGCACTGTGTCAGGAATTTAGAATGAAACAGGACAATACAGGAATGTTCCTAGGAATGAAAATAAGATGGGACAAAAATAACGGTGTGCTTCAACTAGATCAAAGAAACTATATTGATCTTCTACTAAACAAAATTGGTCTGGGTGAGTGTAAGCCAGTAAAAACCCCAATTGAAGAAAATGTCAAGATTATAATTCCAACAAACACAGAGAAAACTAGTAAACCTTATCGAGAGGCAGTTGGATGTCTCATGTATCTTATGATACATACCAGACCGGACTTAAGTTTTGCGGTAAATCTATTAAGTCGTTTCCAATCAAATGCAACTGAAATTCACTGGAACCTATTGAAACGAGTCTTTAGGTACCTTCAGGGGACTAAAGATTGCTGTCTCACGTTTACAAGAGGAAAAAGTTCAGCTGTGCTAGTTGCCTATTGTGATGCAGATTTTGCTGGTGACAGGGAAGAGAGAAAATCTACCACTGGATATGTTATACAAGTGTTTGGGGCAACTGTAACTTGGGTTAGCCGTAAACAGGCTACAGTGGCAATTTCCACCACAGAAGCTGAATATGTGGCACTTGCCACTACAATCACAGAATGTATTTGGATGAGAGGTCTGTTAACCGAGATGGGAATTTTGGATTTGGAAGTGCCAGTGACTATTTTTGAAGATAATCAATCTTGCATAACAATAGCCAGGGAACCAAGAAAGCATCAACGACTCAAACACATAGATGTTAAATACTGTTTCATAAAAGAAGCCATCACTTCTGGAACTATAACACTTGAGTATCTGTCAACTTCAAATCAGGTCGCTGATATAATGACCAAAGGGTTAGCGGGGAAAAGTTTTAAAGTTCTGAAGGAAAAACTAGGTTTAAAATAAGACTACTATATGGATTATTTAATTATAATACTATTTGAAACTAATATTTGTATAATTAAGTGAGAGTGTTATCATAATGTCATTATCACTTATCAGTCTATCTCTACTACACTGTTGTTGCTGTATTTACTGTAAAAACTATTATGTGTTTAAAAGTCTAAAATGTGTTCTTTAATCTTGTTGAAGCACACCGTTATTTTTGTCCCATCTTATTTTCATTCCTAGGAACATTCCTGTATTGTCCTGTTTCATAATAAAGTTCTTCAATACGCCCAGCGAAACTGGCTACGTCTTCATTTTCCTTCATACGTGC
>NW_021779363.1:3135-3984 GCF_005508785.2 Acyrthosiphon pisum | reverse complement strand
ATGTCAGTGCTATTAAATATTTTACATGTGTCCCTGAATTTTAATTTATCTCCTTTAGATAAATTTGTTACAAGTTTTTCCAAACTCGTTGCCATAAATCTGAAAGTGTCGACAAAACGAATTTGAAAAGTGTTTGAAACGTATTTCGTAAAAGAGATAAATTTTTCTTCAGTGTTTGGTATTACATTAATAGATTTTGTATCAAATCCTAACTGCAATACCAAAAAATGAGAGTCATAACCTGATAGATTATGGAAAAAAATAGGAACAAAGTTAGGTTTCACCATTTGCAAATTACATTTGCTGCAAACAGTTCCTCTGTATTTTCCAGTCAAATGGTCATGATCCCTAACAGGTAAATTATTATTATTATTAAATTTTGATTTACATAGCACTTGCTCTTGAGGGGGAGGGGTCTTAATTGGTATCCGTAAAGATATATCCTCTTGCATTGTACCAATTGACTGTTCTAACGTTGAGCAGTTGTTTGTGCGCTTTCACGTTGGATCCCTTTCCTTTATTATTTGTGGTGTTTACTTTCCCCCTTCCTCGCATCCCTCAACTTATGAGTCCCATATGTCTGTTATTGATTCAATTGTTTCACAATACCCGAGTTATTCCTTTATTTTCTGTGGTGACTACAATTTGCCCGAAATCACATGGTCCGTCAATAGTGATGGTCTTCATTATAGTTCCTGTACTGGTCTTAGAGTTCCCTGCGTCCCTGAAGGATTTACCCTATCAGGTTTCTTGCAGCATAATAATGTCTTAAATTGTTCTAACTCGGCTCTTGATCTGGTGTTTTCTAATCTTAATTATTTGTGTGTTGAACCAGCAATTGAGCCATTA
>NW_021779363.1:0-850 GCF_005508785.2 Acyrthosiphon pisum | reverse complement strand
CCCTTTCTTTTCTATTTCATAACCTGTAACCAAGTATTTATGTATCTTTATATTTTTCACTGTTATCACATTATTGTAATCTGTATATTATACTATATGAAATTGGGCTCACGCCCGTATTGTAAGCTAAATAAATAAATAAATAAATAAATAAATAAATAACGGACATGTTCCTCGGTCTGCGATTTCTCGATGTAATTTTTTTTCCTCTTCAGTCATTTTAATCGGTACGTTTGTGTTTAATGTATTTTCTATCTTAAGTGCAACTTTGACAATTTCTTCCATAAACTTTTTGGCTACGTCACCTTTCTCCATACTCGAATTTCCTCTAAAAATAATTGGTGTCGTCTCTATGTCATATTTTTCCAACAACTCCGTAGGTTTATCGTCGTTTGGTTTTACATAGTAACAATAGCTCATAACATCATGGTGGTGAATAATTCTAGTATTTTTATAATTTATATTTTCTTCATCGTTTTTTTCTAAAATTGCCTCAAAGTCGGCATATATGGCAAATGGATGCTTCCGTGTGCGATTAAAATTTTCAAATTTCATAAAAGTGTTTGGACTTGGATGTACTGCCCAGACAGCAATTTTTTGTTTAATAATATTATTATAACATTATAATAACGAATAATATTAGTATAACGTTATTATAATACTCTTATAATATTATCATTACAAAATGCTGTCTGGGTGGTAGTAGCGGCTTATTTTTGTCGCAATTCAGTTTGTGATCTTTAAGTTGCTGTTCCGCGCTAACTCCACAGCGGTTAATTCCAAAGTATGACTTGAAACAGCGCTTAGATATATAACGCAACGTGACCGTTTTGCGACATTTGTGAACCAA
>NW_021779362.1:0-3365 GCF_005508785.2 Acyrthosiphon pisum | reverse complement strand
CAATATAGGTATTATTTTGTATAAAATAGAATTTCAGCATTAACTTTAAAACTTTTTGATTTTGTTGATACTTGATCCTTTAAATCGTCATAGCATTGCCATTGATCATTTGATCTCAAACCATATGCTATATAATGTCCGTATGATTGTCTTAATTCTCTTGCCGATCCATCAAAAGCAATTACCCCTCTTAAATTATACACATCTCCATTAATTGTTATTGTCTTGCTAATATCTCCAAGTTTCAACCAAACCTTTCCTGCATAATTTTGTGAAATTTTCGTTGTATTTTCAAGATGACTATATATACCGGAAGCTCTAAAACCTATTAATAATGAAAAATGATCATATAAATAACTACAATGTAATACATTATTTAAATATTCTATTTAGTTACTAAATTTTTTTTTTTTAATAATTCTTTGAAAATTGTTCGTGCTTATGGTGTTAGCTTTGAGGTGTTCCCCTTTAGTATTACTTACCAGTTTTATTATGACTAATATTTTGTTTTTTTAGAGAATAACAATTTTGCACAGAATAGTTAAGACAAATTTTATTTTTTAATTTTAAATATCAAATGACTCTAATTATAGCTAATATCACTATTATAGTACATACCTATTATTATTATTATTATTTTTTTTTTTTTTTTTTAATAAGAAATGACTAAAAAATACAAATAACGGTATTAGGATATTTTGCCACTTCCCCGTATGCTTTTAAAATAATTAAGATGTTTTTATTTACCTTTTGGTATTGACAATAGTTCCACTACTATATGATTGGTTGGTTTTGTAACCACTTCTCTTGAGCAATTACAATTTATTGATACACAGAATTTTGTAATTGGTTGAAAAAAATCGTCTATTTCTTTTTGCAAATTAATAGCCCCATCGACGCCAATAATATGATATAGGTAGGCACCTACCTACATAGTATTATATAGTTACAAATAATAATTTCAAGAACTGAGCTAACGCAAATACACGAATATTTTAAGAGATTTAAAAAATGTAAAAAAAAAGGTAAGACTGTTTTTGAATATTTTTTGAATATTTGTTGTTAAATATTGTAATAAAAATAAAAATGTATTTGAATTTTCAATTATTAGTATAAATTTAAATTTTGAGGTAATACCTTATATAAATATCTAGATAAAAATTATTTTATCTATCTATATCAAGATAAATTAAATTTCTACAGTATCTATCTGTATCTAGATAATTTTAAATTCAGATATCTTATCTATATCTAGATAATTTTTTTTTATCTAAGCACTACACTGCCTACAAGTCGAACTTCTGTAATGGCAGGCTGTAGTGACGTCACCGTGGCCCCGCCACATGGAAACTTCGTTTTGAGCCGAAGTGGGTTGGTTACAAATTTTTTTTTTGTGGTAACAAATGATTACAAATGATATTACATAATCTCCACTAGGTTTCAAGTACCTACAAGTCAAACTTCTGTAATAGCGGGCTGTAGTCACGTCACCGTGGCCCCGCCACATGGAAACTTCGTTTTGAGCCGAAGTGGGTTGGTTACAAATTTTTTTTTGTGGTTACAAATGATTACAAATGATATTACATAATTTGACATTAATTTCCATTTATAAATCGTAAGTGGCGGGGCCAGGGTAACTTACCTAAAATAATTTACCATACTAGTATTACCTACTTAATGTATAGTAATTACCTAACTTTGACGCGGTCCCGCGCAAAATCTGTTTGAATTCAAACAGCCTTTGCGCGGAAGCCGCGCCGCGGCTTCGGGCTTCTCAATCAAACCGCCAATCGACGACGGACGACGCCGGCGCGCGACACGCGCGCCTGGAACCGTCGGCCGGCCGTCCAGCGAACCGGATTGTCAAGGCGCGCTCTCTCGTCTTCCCGACACCGTCCGGTACACACCTGAAAACGACACACACCGACCGACGGTAACAATTCGACCGCCGTTTCACATATAACGTTTTTGTGTTTCACTGTGTAATAACGAGAATTACTTCGTGTAGAAAAAAATAAAACATCAATCAACGTATTTACCTAGCTATATTGTGTTGTTGCGTCAATTATTATTTGGTTACCTACTTCACCATCCCACGCGGCACTCTCAAAGGTCCACATCAACTTGAATGTTCTTCTTTATTATGTGTCTATCACACTTATGTGCTGAACGTGTAGCGAGACCTATGAAGCATTAGAATATCTTTTTTAAGTTCAAAAATAATAGAAAATAGTAAATACCTATACATTTTATTATTTCCAGTGTTGGCGTAATGAAAAATGTATGGCTCTAAAAGTAAATAGTGCTTGGAATAAGTATTTGAGCCAGACTGGGAATTCATCTTCCAACTTTTTTTCCTATATCGAATATCGATATTTCTTTAATTTTGTTGGTTTTTTTAAACATTTTTGGTATCTCTTTATAAATTATAATTATTATTAATTATTATTTCTTAAAACTATAGGTTTCTTTAATCAATAAAATAAGTTACAAAATAAATACGTACTTACCAAAAGGCTATAATTATTGTAATACATGGTTACCTACCTGAATATCAATTTTCATTAATTATTTCATACTACCTACCGTACAGTTATAACTTATTAGTAGAGTAAATAGGTTAGGTTAGGAAGTGTTACATTAAAATGATATGTCTTAACACCATACATTTTTAAATAGTGAACACAGGTTCCGTGCATTAATAATTAAACAGCAAAAACACGAGAAAAAATAAACAACAAAATAAATATGTTACTTACCTCGGTATTTACCTAAATGCTAAAACTATTGTAATTTATGGTCGAATAGATTTTTAAAACTCTAAGTGCAATGTTTAAATATAACTTACAATTATAACTTATAAGTAATCCAGAAGTGATACATTAAAATTATATGTCCCAACACTATACATATATAATCCATGCATTAATCTTAAGCAAAAAAAAGCACAAGTACAAATAAACAATAAGTCAAGCAACCAAAAACTTATTAAACAGATAGCCAATAAAACACAAAATAATCTTTTAAGCTTTTATTAATAGCAATATTAGCAAATTGTGCAGATATTACTGTAAGCGCATTAGTTAAATTTGCAATAATATTATCACTCATGCTGGTGATTGCATGCATAACAGACCCCATCTGCTCTGTATTTTCACGAATGACTTCAGTCATAGACATGAAAAAAAAATTTAATGTTTACTACAACATAGTATATTATTCTTACTATTAACCCATTAGCGCCGGAGTTTGTTTATTGAAAATGTTTATGTTATACCTCAAAAATGATTGTAAAAACTGTATGTTGTCATATGGCAACGCAAAGACGTTAATGGATTAATTATGTTTAGCTTGTAAATTATGTA
>NW_021779361.1:0-623 GCF_005508785.2 Acyrthosiphon pisum | reverse complement strand
CCCTCCCCTCTACTATAATTGCGCCTCTATACTTGGGCCCTATTTATTGGTCGCACACCCACCAATATGTACCAAGTTGCGGCACTGCATATCTTGATGTTTGACATTGGCTTTTCGATTTACATGAGCAAGAAGAAAAGCCTTGTCCACCTGTTTTGACTTAAACAGTCTCTCGAACATTTAGCTCTTTGTCCAACAAAACCTCGTCAATCGTTAAAAACTTTTTACATTTTTTTAAGCAATCTCCTCTGTACCATCCTTTAATCATTCCATGTTTAGTCCCTAGCTCAAAAAGGTTAACTGGACGTATAATGAAAATGTTGGGAACATGCAGTTATTTAGTCCGGGTTGGTGATAAAATCAGATTAATGCATGTAAACAAATTGAAAAAGGGTTATTTCAATGATGAGGTACATCCAAGGGAACTTGAGTAATAATAATAATAATAAAAAAAAAAAAAAAAAAATATTGTTTTATCTATTTAAATTTTTAAGTTATATATATTATGTATTGTGTAAAATTGTTAATGTTAAATCATTATTATTTTCTAAATTGTATGAATTTTGTATAAGTTAATTTATTTGTACTGAAATTATATAGAAGGGAAAGATGTTATGTATGTA
>NW_021779360.1:0-1084 GCF_005508785.2 Acyrthosiphon pisum | reverse complement strand
CTCACAGAACGAAGTTGCTGGGGGACTTCCGCGTTGGTACCCTCTTGGTAGTGACGTTAACCACGACAACAGTGACACACGACAGCCGATAGAAGCAGATTTTGTCGATGTATAATCTAATCGGTGTCTAAGCCCAAGCCAGTATGACGATAATGTAGTAATTAATCATAACAATGCAAGACCTACTACGAGATATTATTTAATAGCCTTATAGCCTATAGGTATGAATGTATTGTTTACTTTGTTTGCCTTCACAATGATATGAATGAGTATAGTTGCTTCAAATATCACAAAATACCAGAAGTAAAACTGGGTTGCTGGTGCTCAGAATAATAATAAAAAATATTATGCACGCAGTGTAACTTGAATAAAAAGTATATAAAAATCAAAGAAACGATGAAAAAATATGTACACTGCAATAGCGGGACGACGACTATGACAACATTTTTTATCGGCAATAAAAAAAAATAACAAATTAAGTGGACTGGACCGTAATGCATTCTAAGGAGTAAAAACTAGGCATTTTATATTTCAATTTAGGTATATGGTTCTTATAAATGTGTTAAAAGTAAATGGACATTAGTGTGTGTAATTCATAGTACCGATCACGTTGTATCATTCATAGTGACCGAATAATATGTACGTCTGTCATTTTACCTACGCGCATGCACGAGTCACTATTAATATTACTTTATACAATAACAAACACTTTTTTCAAATATTGACAGTGGCTTCATTCATTACGCTCAATAGGATGTTCCGATTTAAATTTTGAAAGCAGATTTGAATTCTTCTCTAAATTTACTATGCTTTAACTGTCGTATATTTTTCATATTCTATATCTAATGTATTTAAATTTGAATCATGAATATGATCTATTTTTACTCTTTTTGTAAGTAAATTTGAAATTTCTAAGTAAAAAAAATAAAATCAGAAAAATAAAATTATCAAAGCATAGATAATGTGACGAATTCAAATCTGCTTTCAAAATTAATATCAGAAGTCAGAATATTATATTGGGCGTAGTGATTGAAGTCGTGACTCGTGAACTATGTTTTCGACCAAAAATGAATCACGCTCCAGC
>NW_021779359.1:0-734 GCF_005508785.2 Acyrthosiphon pisum | reverse complement strand
GAATTTCAAACGCTCATAAAAATTAATTTGAGTTTCTTATAGAAATTTTTTTTTTGATAAAGGTAGATTATCCTATAAGGAATCTTGTATTACATTTTAAAATCTTAGTTCTAAAAAGAAAAATTTTTATGAATTTCTAACTCGAAATAATTTGCAAATTTTCGTGATTTTTCCATATTTTGTCATTTTTTGAACTTTAAATGCTTATAAAAAAAAACTGTGACGAACGATTTTTAATATTTTTCATCTGCCTTTGAAACAATATACTGGGAGCCTTCTATTAAATTTTCAAGCTTTTTTATCCAACAAATAAAATTGTATTTATATTTTTAGAAAAAAAACTAAAAAAAAATGGAAAATGAAAATGTCCGTAAAGAGCTCAAAATAAATCAAAATATTTTGAAAATGTTATGGTGTATAGAAGATGCTAAGATAAACATTCAGTCAAAATTTCATGTATCTACGGTAATTTTTTTTAGTTACACCAAAAACCAAATTCAATTTTGTGAAAAATCGATTTTGCGTAAAAATTCCCGTTTTTCCTTAATTTTTCTTTTGTTTTTCACGTCGCTTTTGAAAACTACTGGGAAATTTTAACTTTTGACCCCCCAAAGTACCAACTAGATTCACTTTCCAATCATAAAAGTTACTATTGAAGAAAATCGAAGCAGTTTTACTGTCCTAAAAGGTGATGACAGACACAAAAATAATTAAAAAAATAAATAAAAAAAAAA
>NW_021779358.1:0-761 GCF_005508785.2 Acyrthosiphon pisum | reverse complement strand
TTTTTAAAGAAAACTGAAAAATATAATATTTTAAAAGATTAACTATAGAAAAAAAAATGAACTGATTATTATGATAATGAGTAAAAACAAACTAAACAGCAAACGTCAGCTGCTGTGTTCCCAAAAAATTATTAAGGTACGGTAAAATCTTTGTTCATATACTATGGATGAAGTCACAGCGTATTTTATTTTTGCCGATATTAGCGACGAGTCTCCAAATTAAGTGATCGATGTGCACATGAGCGATGCAACTCTTCGAAAAATTATCCATAAGTTACTATCACTAAATTATTTTAAATCATAGTTTGTGGTTAATTATATTATTATATTATTATAGACTATAGTAGGTAAGTAATATATTATTATAGTAGGCATTATACTATTTTTTCAATATAATATTATATTTAAACATAATACCTATGCTGATTTGATAATTAATTATCTGCAGTGGATAATTAATATGCAAGAAGTTGCGTCACGCATGTGCATATGGAATACCTTTTTCGGCGACTTGGCAAAGTTTTTTTGTATTAAAATTTGGTATAATACGCTATAGATTCATCCACAGTATAATGATCTAAGGGTAAAATTAAAGCCTGTTTTCCTATTTGTGATAACTGTGTCTGTGAACTTCAACTGAAAACAATATGACACGACACGTTCACTTTATCTTGTATTCTTCACTATTCATTGTTGTCTTTGACTGTCTGAGCTTTGAGCGTAGGTAGTGTTGTAGAATAACTACATTAAAATATTACTAT
>NW_021779357.1:0-1022 GCF_005508785.2 Acyrthosiphon pisum | reverse complement strand
GTATATGTTTCAAAGGCAAATGAAAAATATTAAAAATCGTTAGTCACAGTTTTTTTTTATAAGCATTTAAAGTTCAAAAAATGACAAAATATGGAAAAATCACGAAAATTTGCAAATTATTTCGAGTTAGAAATTCATAAAAATTTTTCTTTTTAAATCTAAGATATGAAAATGTAATACAAGATTCGTTATAAGATTATCTACCTTTATCAAACAAAAAATATCTATAAGAAAGTCAAATTAAATTTTTATGATCGTTTGAAATTCAAATTTTTACAACATTGGATATTCACTCGATTTCTCATGTAGCGATTTCCTTATTTTGTTGTAATTCAAAAACGAATAACTGCAGATACATGAAAATTTTACTGAATGTTTATATTAGCATTTCCTATACACCATAAAATTTTGAAAATAATTTGATTCTTTTTGAGCTGTGTACAGACATGGTCAGTTTTCAATTTTTTTAGTTTTTTTTTCTATAAATATCAATAAAGTTTTATCTGTTGGGCCAAAAAGTGTATAAATTTAATACAAAGCTCCTGATATATTGTTACAATATCAGTTGAAAAATATTAAAAAAACATATGCACAATTTTTTTTTATAAGCATTTAAAGATCAAATTTTGACAAAATTTATCAAATTTTAATTTGAAAAATTATTTTGTAGTTAAAAATTTATAAAATGTTCAATTTTTGTATCTAAGAATTGAAAATTTAAAACAAGATTCCACGTAAGTAATTAATTCTGTTACCAAAAAATCTAAAAAATACATTTACACAGTTTATTTTTATAGTCATTTTAAGTACAAATTTGTACGAAATTACATATTAAAAACCTAGGATAACTATTTTAGTTATTTTGTTGTGATTTTATAATATTATTCGTGGGTACTTGAAACTTCTAAAGTATACTATTATATATCTATGATTTTACCACGGTTTTTTGTTGATGTATAACGCGTTATAACTTATAAGTACCTAAAAGATATTATGATATGATTAATTTGGAATTTATTATA
>NW_021779356.1:0-1323 GCF_005508785.2 Acyrthosiphon pisum | reverse complement strand
TTTACATTCTGAGTGGAACGATATATTATGTATTGATTTTACAATGATGTGTGTTTTTTTATTTTTTATATTTTTTTTCATTTTTTTTTTTTTTTGTGTATACACGATAAGTAGTCGAAATAATGCTACGATTTTCAACTTCAGTATCTTGTTCGATCAGAAAGTGAATATCGTTGGTGCATTGGGGAGGTCAAAATTTAAATTTCGCAGTGGTTTTCAAAAGCGCCGGGAAAAACAAAAGAAAAATTAAGGAAAAACGGGAATTTTTACGCAAAATCGATTTTTCACAAAATTGAATTTGGTTTTTGGTGTAACTTTAAAAAAAATTACCGTAGATACATGAAATTTTGACTGAATGTTTATCTTAGCATCTTCTATACACCATAACATTTTCAAAATATTTTGATGTATTTTGAGCTCTTTACGGACATTTTTATTTTCCATTTTTTTTTAGTTTTTTTTCTAAAAATATCAATAAAATTTTATTTGTTGGATAAAAAAGCTTGAAAATTTAATAGAAGGCTCCTAGTATATTGTTTCAAAGGCAGATGAAAAATATTAAAAATCGTTAGTCACAGTTTTTTTTTTTAAGCATTTAAAGTTCAAAAAATGACAAAATATGGAAAAATCACGAAAATTTGCAAATTATTTCGAGTTATAAATTCATAAAAATTTTTCTTTTTAAATCTAAGATTTTAAAATGTAATACAAGATTCCTTATAGGATAATCTACCTTTACCAAAAAAAAAATGTCTATAAGAAACTCAAATTAAATTTTTATGGGCGTTTGAAATTCATATTTTACAACATTTGATATTCACTCGATTTCTTACGTAACGATTTTCTTATTTTGTTGTAATTAAAAAACGAGTGACTGTAGAAACTTGAAAATTTCACTGAATGTTTATATTAGCATTTTATATATACGATAAAATTTTTAAAATAATTTGACTCTTTTTGAGCTGTTTACGGACATTGTAAGTTTTCTATTTTTTTAGTTTTTTTTTTCTATAAATATCAATAAAGTTTTATCTGTTGGGCCAAAAAGTGTATAAATTTAATACAAAGCTCCTGATATATTGTTACAATATCAGTTGAAAAATATTAAAAATACATAGGCACAATTTTTTTTTATAAGCATTTAAAGATCAAATTTTGACAAAATTTATTAAATTTTAATTTGAAAAATTATTTTGTAGTTAAAAATTTATAAAATGTTCAATTTTTGTATCTAAGAATTGAAAATTTAAAACAAGATTCCACGTAAGTAATTAATTCTGTTACCAAAAAATCTAAAAAATACATTTACGCAGTTTATTTTTA
>NW_021779355.1:0-1786 GCF_005508785.2 Acyrthosiphon pisum | reverse complement strand
TACATTTACCTATTAGGTAGGTACAGTCAAAATATCATAAAATATTAATCGAATATTGAATAGTAGGTATATATTGTATTATTATTTATTATATTTTAGAGGCCTAGAGCACTAAAGCATATTATATTAGGTATCTACTACTCACAATAATATAATATTTTACCAATGTGTTTTGCTTACCAATTTACAATATTATTAAAAACATGTTTTTACATTTAAATAAAACCATATTCTGATTATAACGTTAGAACAAGCCACTAGGTGCATCGAGTAAGTGACTTATGTAGTTATGTCTTATACACATACTACTCATACTAGGTACCTAGGTACCTACCTATTATTTAAAACGATTATAATTAGGTACTATTTACTAAACCATTATTTGTTATAACACGGATATCCACGGCTATAACTTGATACTATACAGTATACATGCAATAATAATTAATTTAACCAACATTTAGTTTATCTTCATGATTTTGTACAATATGGGTACCTATTGGGTATTCGTTATTACTTCTTACTGGAATCGAGTTGAAAACATTATAAGTTTTATTATAATTTGTACGGATAAAAACATTCGGTTAACAGCCACAATAGGTGCCTAGTTTAGATAGATAAGTAGGTAGGTAATGGCGAAATACTAATTTTGATTGGGCTAAACTTAACATAATATTATTTTCTATGTACTTACCTACCTATAAATATTGGCGTATAAAATTAACATTTATCAATAAATCTAAATATTGCGCGTAAGTTGTTCATAAGTTGAACCAATATTCGCGTGCAAAGTATCTATATGAGACCACATTTGAGACGGCGCTTAATGTAAGTAATTTAAGCCTTAAGGCAGGCCCAGCTCAAGGGGTAGGCGACATAGGCCCACGCCCAGGGCGGCAATTAAGCAGCACTTTAGTAAGAGGGCGGAATTTTCAAAATACTGTTAATATTATATTGTTAGGGGTGGCAAAATTTGATTTTGCCTAGTTCACTATTTTTGCTTGAGCCGGTCCTGTACCTATATATAATCAATTTTAATTTTTAATTTATACTAAATAAATATACCTTTCAAATAATTTTTGAAATCATTTTCGAATTCTGTAAATATAAACTACATTAAGACAATTTCCAATTAATTTTGCAATGTCTACATTCTATATTTTATATTTCAGTGATTGTTTAAGTTAATCAATATTCAATAAGCATATTTAAGAAATTAGTCACCAAACATTTTTATTGAATCTCTAAATGTACTCGACACATTACAGGGCTTATATATTATCTTATATCGCTACACATATACTTTTTTGATAATCACATATAAAAACAATTTTAATTAATACATCATAATATATAACATGGTTTTGTTTTACATCAACAGGATGAGAGGGTGAAGAGCAGGGCTAAAAGAGTCGTGCGCTGTGCGTTTTCGCCGATAAATGAGTGGTAACGAAAATGCTGACAATTACGACATGAACGGTTCACTTTTTTTAGTTATTAAAAATATTATTCATATGTACATGCATGGCTTAAATATACAAGGTTATCGCATATAGTCCATATTGTTATCAAACAAAAATAAAATGGCATCGAAAGGGTTATGAAATATCATTGTATAGCCAGTATACGTCGTCCCCTTACGCTGCCATTTTAATTCATTAACGTGATAAAATGATATAGTGGGGGTACTTTTGCAATAACCTTGTATATTTAAGCAATGTGTTCATGAAACTTTTAAAATATCCCTTATCGGTTTATTTGGAATACCTGGTATCATCTGTAAAAA
>NW_021779354.1:0-820 GCF_005508785.2 Acyrthosiphon pisum | reverse complement strand
TTTTGTATGCAATTATTTTATATCGTGAAGCACGCATTATTTTGATAGTATGCCTTTTGACTTCATAGAGAATTATTACCGATTTTTATGGATGCTTATAATTGCTTTTAAAATGTTATTTTGTTTAGTTTTTTAGGCCTTCAAATCCTGAACTCAATATACCCACAACTCACAATGCAAAACGGAACGCAAATACCAGAATCCGGAAAATGTGAATCAGCTAAATACGAGTACAAAAAAACATCTTATGCGGAGTTATGTGAAGTATTACAATCCTTACGCAAGTAAGTGGTAAATTAATTAATTAGCTACATAAATATTAGTAACAAATTTTTGATTTTAGAGACGAGATTTTTTGTGACGTTAAACTTGAAACGGACGATAAAAAAATAATATTCGCACACAAAGTGGTTTTAGCATCGGCTTGTCCATTTTTCCATGCAATGTTCACAAATTTTGCTGAAAAAAATTATGATCTTGTTACTATGAGACAGTTAAATTCTACCTGTTTACAGCTGTTGGTAAACTTTATTTATTCAGGGAAAATCGTGATCACGGAAAAAAATGTCCAGGTAATAATATATAAAATTTGTTTTTATTAAAGAAAACTAAATTATTTAAATACTTAATTGTTTATTTTTCAAGGATTTGTTATCAGCTGCAAATCTGTTACAGTTACAAGAAGTAAAAGATGCATGTTGTGATTTTTTAGAGACACAACTCTGCTCTACAAATTGTATCGGTATAAACAAAATAGCTGATTTACATAGCTGTATGAAATTGTTAACAAATTCAGAATTATATATTCGACAACACTTTC
>NW_021779353.1:0-3332 GCF_005508785.2 Acyrthosiphon pisum | reverse complement strand
ATCATTGTAAAACCAATACATCCCTCGCTCCGCTCAGAATCTAAAACAATTATTTTAGTTACTATATTATAATTTATAATCTATAATATAATACACTAGTATACCGAAAAAAAACGAATTACTATCGTTACAATCAGTCTCTCTGTCTTTCAGGAGTCGCAATTATTTGATGAAATTAAACATCTAGACACATGTGCAACGGTTGTATGCAAATATGAGAATGCGTTTGTTTTTTTCTATTCAAAGGATAAAAAAAAAAACAATTTTCATAGACCATCGATCGTTTCTACCTTTGGAAGAGCATTCATTACATTCACTGTTTATAAGTTTTATTTTTGATCAATTTCATTTTTGCATTTATTTATTACACGATTCATATCGCAGATTTCATTAATTATATATTTATAATATCATTTGGTGGGAGTGAAACTACGTACCATATAATTAGTTAGTGTATTTTTACACGAAAGCTACTTTATGAATTCATGAAGTACATATTTTGTCACAATTAAATAGAGGTACAGACAGTTTAAATTATTCAGAAAAATAATTTGGGTTTGTAAATTTCAATCTTTTGGAGACAAATTACAAATCACGGGTTTGCATGTTTCGCGTTCTGTGTTCATAATATTATATTATATCGTAATTGTTTTTGCAAGTGGACGATTGTACTTATATTCTTATCGTGCATATTATAATTATTGTATGTTTTCACAACTTAATTACACTGATATTGTAAGTATTTATTTTAGAATCTAAAATAATAGTAATGTGCTAACACTGGGATTGGACACTTACTCAGAAACGAAATCGGGAAAATGTAACCGTAAAAAGCATTCATTAGTAGTTATATTGCATTATAACTTATAACCTATGTAAAAGAAAGCTTCTCGTGTATTTGATAATTTTAAACGACTAAAAGCTGGTAAGAAAAAATCAGAATTGGTTTTAATTTTTATAACGACCACTAACTAATGCAATTACATTCTGAATTTTAGCAGATTTCAACAATTTAATTGGAATTCACGTCAGAATTTCATAACTTAATAATAGTCTTCAACAAATGAGTATATCGATAAAATATTAGGACATTTAAGAAATTAAATGTTTCCGTATCAAATGTACGAAAATCTATGAAATATAAAAAACCATGATAAACTAAAAATGGCTGAGTTGCGTACGTTGTAAATTCGTGTTATTATCAATTCCGGTTAAAAAAACACAATACCTATATGTTGTGTCTTTAATAAAAATATAATATGTAACGATAATTTAAACATAGAGTTTATACTTGATAGTATATGGAGTTTCACTGATGTCGTTTTCTTTCCGGAATGTTTTAATAACCATTAAACATTAAACACCATAACAAAATAGATTAGGTTAAAGAGCGTTTAATACTTTTCCGTCATAACTTAGCATGATACACAGTGTTGACGTAACGATTCGTTACTGCATAAGTTTAAAAATGGATAATTACACCATAATAATACTATCTATATGTTACGGTAAATGATGTTATATTGGAAATTAACGTTATTCGCCGGTTATTTACGTTATTTACCTACGAATGTGGGAATTATCGTTATTTTCTAGTGAATAACGTTAATAACCGTATGATTTGGGAAATGTTGATTTTATTTTAAAATAATGTCCAACGAGCAATGATAAAGTGATCGCTAAACTAATTGTGGTACTAATTGGATAAATCAATAAAACTTTATCGGCCACAGATAAGGTGGACACTGGGCCTATACAGTATATAATTATTACTTTAGCAGGTGATAGACAGTTGACACTGAGGGAAGCAGCTAGTAATAGTTCGGTTGCGGGCCCTCAAGGGTACCAGCGTTATCATTGCAAGACTGGTTGTAATAATAAACGTTGTGCCTGCCGTGGGGCTGAAAAATTATGTAATAGTAAATATCATGGGAGTACAAATTGTAAAAACAAATAAAAAATAATAATGCATTTTTTCTATTTTTAAAAATACCTATTTTAAAATTGTAGTAGGTATTTGAGATTCACGTGCATATCTGGTCTATAACAACAATTACCTGTATATTTGGTCATTAATGTGATTATCCGGTTTATAACGATAATTACCTGTGTATTTGGTAAATAACGTTAATAACCGGCGAATAACGTTAATTTCCATTTAACATAATTTACCGTAACATATATATATATATAATATAAATAATGTTTTAACACATTTTACAATAATATTTTTGTCTACTAAGTTATCTAACTGATAATGAAAATAATGTCTATATTTTCGTTGCAGTTGGCGATAGACATTGACATTTCAATGCTTTGACCGTGGCCTTAAGATTGGTAGAGTATCAGTTGAGTAGGACATAATTTTAGAATATCTATAATTATTGGATTATCTACAACTAGGTGAGCAAGTAAAGCTGATGTGAACAATATAATAATTACATGGTTTTATGATCAACATAATATTTATCTAATAGATGTAATTAGTTGACCTAACCATTTTATGTCAAAGTTTCAAATAAGTTATACGTATTTGCTGATCATAATTCATACGATCCAATTAACTTAACTCGACGTAGGTAGGTACCATATATCTTCTTAGATGATAATATAATATTTTTTGTATGTGGATATTCACTCGCGTTCATTATTATATTATATACATATATTTTTTTTTTATTTATCTAACATTTTATTTACAATCTGTACAATAAAATTAGTACAATGGGTAAATTCGATACAAGGTTATTAACAGAAGGTAGCGTTTATGGGCAGGCACTCAGCAGTGCCACCCAACCAAGTACTTTTTAGGTATTACCTATTATTTTATTTTTCATTTACTCAATATTTCAGAAAATAAAAACGGTTTTTGTAAATATCTCTCTTACATAGTTTTTAAGTCGTCTGAAAATAACATATTTGGATAAAAACTATATTTTTTATCTTAATATTTTTTAAGTTTTTTAAGTACTCTTTCATATGACAACATGCTTTTTTAATTTGTATATTCCGTAGAAGACTATTGAATTGTTCGTAGTATTTCGAAAAAACACGTAATAGTTTTGTCTATTTAAATATTTTTCATATTAAAAGTCTTAATTTTCCAACAAAAAGTTTTTATCGTTTATGAAAATTTTAAGTTTTAACAAGTGCAGTAATGGCGAAGTAAAAACTGTATGGTTATTTACATAATTTTACTACATTTTAAGTAGTTTTAACTCACCGGTTCACTTATATTATGTAGAAGTTAAATAGGTTTCCCATAGTTTGTTTGTTAATTATTCGTTTTTAGTTTAACTTATATGTTCAGAAATAATTACCCGATGACAAAG
>NW_021779352.1:0-7222 GCF_005508785.2 Acyrthosiphon pisum | reverse complement strand
AGAATAGAAATCGCACGCACTCGCCGGATTTACTTTGGACACGATGTTATGATTTTTCCCAAAATAGAAGAGAAGCATTTTATAGATACGGTCATTCGATATACTAGCAAGCGTCGTGCGGCGTTCGAACAACCGGTCCGCCGACCGCCATGACGTGCCGTTTAACCAAATGTCTCTTTTAAGATTTTTAATATTTAAAAAAACTAAACGTCATATAGAAATTCTGATTCTTGCGTCGTCTTAAACACATAAAACCACACATTTATACGTAAATTAAATTTCAAAAATATAATGTTTAGGAGGGTAAATCCTTGTGAGAAGCGAGAAACTTTTACACGTATAAGATAGGCAATTACGATGTGTAGGGCCCAATGACGTCACACGTCTTTTTTCAATTGCTCGTAACTTATTGAAAAATGTGAGTAGAAACGTAAAACCCATACCATTATCCTTAGAATTGAACATTCTTTCAAATAAAAAAAACTTATTTTTTGTGTTGTGTGCTCCTTTAATGTTCTAATGCTGATACCTAATATAATGTTGATAATTTGGCTTAGCGACATATTTATAAATTGGGTCAGAAATTTATTAGTACATATTATAAGATAAATTATACATATTTTATACCTAATATTACATAAACAAAATAAATAAATTGAATAATTTATTTTCACAATTTGATTTACCTATATACCGTGACACCTTGGAGGTAGCTGTTTTATAGATAGGTATGTAGATACTAGATAGTAGATTATGTTATACAATTTGCTAGTAAGCATTCACGTGTACAAATATTATAATATAATTAATATAATTATTATTACTAACAAATAAGTTAACGCGATGTATATTACTTACCTACCATATAGATGACATATATCTTCGATAGACAGTAATATTTTACTTAAAATGTACCTAATATACGAGTGTACGACCATCAACATATTAGAGCCGGAAAGTATGTATTATTGTTAGGTAGTACTTACCGATTATAGGTAGATAAATAAATTAATCAACTGAACAACGCATTAAAATGTACAAATACATTTATTACATTTTTACTTACATATGAGACAGAGTAGGTATAACACTGTTTACAACTTATAATAAGTATACCTAAATTAGAGTTCATCTCAAAACCAGTTTACAATAGATTTTTGATTTAATATTTTCATCAATTATGTCTGATAAAGCACGGAGTTATCGTCATTACCTAGGAATATTTCTAGAAAATAATGGTCATTAGCGTTTTTTTCTAGTCAATATCGTCTACTTACTATCTAATTTGATCCGAAATATCGTTATTGACTAGTCTTTAATTTACGTCTTGGTTGGAAACATATATAATTATAAATTTAAATTTAGAAAAATAATACATTTTAAATTTTAAATAGGTATTTTTAAATTTTTTATAATTCTGTAATTTGTTATTTCCAACATGTTATTTAAGTAAGTAATTAACAATTATAATTTATTTATTATGATTTTAGTATATAACTTTAATGTATTTTTCATTGTAGTTTTAACATATTTATTCTGATATTTTGATATATTTTCATTGCAATTTTGACGCAATTTTAACAAAATTAAATCCGGCATGTTATCATATTAATATTGTACTGCACGATGCGTTATTGACCGTCGTGCCGGGCCTGTTTTGCTATCATTTTTTCAAGCCAAGATATTTGTTCCTTAACGCATTGCCTTTCCCAGTATTGCGTGAATTCAGTATTACAACTAATAAATCACATCTGATAAATAAAATTATACAAGCTATTTACAGATTATTTGAAAAACATATTTCATTGTTATTAATAAAAATAAATAAAATTGTCAATTGTCATAGAAATAGAAAATTAGATGTATGTAACGACTATTAATTTAAATCTATTGAAACTATTAATTACCTTATTAAAATAAATCGTCATTTTTTCTCTAAAAAAATTCAAAGAAAAAACAAAGTCCGCTTTTATATAATATATTGTCATAGAAATAGAAAATTAGATATATAAAACTCAATTAATTAAAATATTGTTGGCTTGCATTTGAGTGAAAAGTATTTTAAATATCTTAACATAATATTATAAAACAAAGCCCCTTTTTTTCTCCGTAGGTATGCTATTAGATCTTTAAAAACCACGCAACAGATTTTGATGCGGTTTAATTTAATTGATAGAGTGATTCAATAGGAAGGTTTATTTGTATATAACATGCATAATATAGTAGAGAAACACAGTCCCTTTTTTGTATGTACGAGTATATCTCGAAGAGAACCCTACTTATTAATTTTAATACGGTTTTCATTAATAAATTGGTCGAGTTATGCGGAAGGTTTAACAATATAGTCACTAAAAGTTATTTCAATAGATTATTACTTGAAAAATGGAGGGTGTATACTGCAGCTTGATTTTTCAACTCAAACAGGAATAGGATGATGTAGGTAAAGGGCACTGCACACATGATTTTTTTTAGCATTCGAACAAATAAATTGTTTTTTGTCAATCTAAATGGTTGCAATTCGTAACATATTATAATTAGAAGAAATATGGTATATACATTTTGTACAGATATAAAATTAAAAATACAAATTTTTGGCCTGGATAACGTCGGTCGGTCGGCCAGCTAGTTATATTATAAAAGCGGAATTTGTTTTTTCTTTGAATTTTTATTAATTTTTTATTTGAATAGTCAATTTGTGTGAATTTTTTTTTCTATATTATCTGCTGGGTGTAGTATAGTATAGAAACATAAGTATTAATTTTAAATTGTTTCAAAATATTTATAAATTGATGTATGTTTGGATGGCTTGAGTAAAAATGTGAATTGAAATATTTTGGAATGAAATGCGCTTCACATGCGTTTTACACAATCTATTTTGTCATGAACGTGGCTATAATACGTAACCATAATATTAATTACTGTCCCGTGTTTATCTCTTTTCTATGGTGTAGTTGCGACCTAGAGATATGGTTTTGCCGCCGTCACTCTATCGTCTAGTCGACATCGGACCGTCGAGCGCCACTACTTTCTTTGTATTCGCTGTGCACACAATAGACAGTACACAATACACGCGTTGCCGTAGTTTATTGCCGGACGACAGTTTCATCGTGCGTCGTGGATCGTTCGCCGAGTTTGCTGATCAGGTCGTATAAAATTGTCATATTATTATTATGTCAAAATACCTGTTGGATTTATTTTTACTAATATTATTTAATATTTTGTAACGCGCAGTTGTCTGCCCGGGCGTCATGAATAATATTGGTGTTTATTATTATTTGTTATATTACATAATATTAGGTAATAATATGTAAGTATACTGTGCCTATAACGATGGTTGTTTTATATAATTGTATTTATCGGTGTGCTAGTGGCGTATTTACGGGGAGGGGGGTCCATGAGGACCATGGATCTATTTTGAACTGTCTACCGCGTTTCCAATTTTTTTTTTTCTATGAATGTCAATAAAATTTTATTTGTTCGGTAAAAAAGCTTGAAAATTTAATACAAGGCTCTAAATAATATATTGTTACAATGACATTTGAAAAATATTAAAAATCCATTGCACAATTTATCATATGTTTATTTTATCAATTCTTATACTTGATAAAATTTTCAATATATTATGACTTGTTTTGAGCTGCATTTCGGACAATTTCAAATTTTGAATTTTTAGTTTTTTTTTTCTATAAATATCAATACAATTTTATTTGTAGTCCAAAAAGCAAGGCCTGGCATTAACGAGTTAAGTTACTTTTAACTAAGTTACTTTTTTCCCGTGTTATTCAATAACTTACAAAATAATTAATTTTATTGTCATGTTAAGTTAATTTTTCTCCTAAGCCACAGATTTAAAATAAACTCAATTTTGTAAAAATTAATTTTATAAAAAAATAATCCGAAATATAATAATAATATTGCATATTCACAGAAAATATTGTATAACTATATTATAGGCGGAAATGTTATAAGGGTTTTTTTATTCTTTATAAGTTCTTTATTAAATAAATAAAATCATTTTCTTGGACAATATTAACTGGAAAATCATTGTATATAAGAAGTCATCGACATACAATATCTATTCTTGTTTGTCGTTGTCAATAATACCACTTACTTTTTTTATAGGATTATTTCTATATTCTATGGTTGTCTCTGATTAAATTACATACAATGCAATAGATTGTAATAAAATATAGTTTTTTTAATATTATATTATTATAAACTTAAAAATTAAGAACATAGGCATTATTTAAATTGGCTACTTGGTGTTGATTAATTTTAGACATTGATACATTTGTTGAAAATTCATCATACTAGTTATAAAAATAAATAAAAAAATAGTTAATAAACATTTCACTATTCTACGTATCATTTATTCTATGTACCATTTATGTACATTTTTGTAAAAATTGAGTATATTAAAAAAAATACTGTAACAAATATATAAGTCTGTGCAATAAGTTAAATAACGTTGTCTGGAAAACTTTTTAATGAAAAAAAACCAAAAAATAAAAAATAAACATTTCTTTAAATTTTTAATTTGAATGATTAAATTAAACAAAATAAATAGTTAATAAAATTTACTTGTTTTGAAATATTAGAGGTAGGCATATAGTACTTGAACTATTCAGTGTGAACACACATTATTATTGTCATTAAATGGCAATACCTTTCAAATTACTATTACTAGCTGTTACTTGAAAATAATTAGAATTCATATTTTATTTAAGTGAAAAAGTATAACTCAAATAGGTAACAAAATTATGATATTAATGATTATATCTTATTACTTTTAAATGTAACATTTAATAAATCCTTCTGACTAAATTAAGCAATATAATTAGAATAAGTACTTGTTTTAAAACATTGGAGGAATGGTACTTGAACTACTTTGTGTGAAACACATATTTTTATCATCTAATGGCACAACACCTTTCAAATTAATATTACTAGCTGTTATCTGAAAACCTTATATTCAGATGGAATATGTCCTATAGTTTCAGGGAACAACATTTTTGCCTTTAAATAAATACATTTATAATTATAACACATATTTACATTAGGTACCTATGTAAATACATAATTTATCAAAATGGACTTTCACTTTTTACACAAGCAACACAAATAAATGGAACAGCCATTTTATTAAGCAATGTTTTCTTTTGTAGTAGGTACACAATATTATTAGATTATTGAGATTCAAAGTGTTCTGAACATATCAAACTGTTTCCTATCACTTTGTCATGAGGTAATGAATTGCTCAACAGAAATTCGTACTATTTTTTTAGAGTTTGGTACAAAATTAGTAAGGAATGTAAAACAATAAATGGACATAGTTATCACAATTATAATTAGTTATAACAAATATGTCAATTAAATATAAAAAAACGGATATATTAAAATTATAAAAATATAGTAACACAGATCACAATATGTTTCATACATATATGTAAAACAATATGATCTGTAATACTATAAATTACTTATCTGTGAAAAGTTATATTATCTTGTACTAATGTTGGAATATGAATAAATAATAAATATATATAACTTAGTATCATTATAGTAGGTAACATTCATATCCGTAACTGATGTATTTAGATAATTTAAAATCGCTTAAATTTATTTTTTTTATAAATTAATTAGTTCGTTTAAGGCCTTAATTCTTATTTTAAACCCAATTTCTTTGGTATTAAAATCTCGGTCGTTCTGCTCGCCTTGTTCAATAAGTTCATCAATTTTACATATAATGTTCTCCCCACGTATACCTACCTACTAGAAACTAGAAATATTTTTTGAGAGATCGATTAATAAACAAATTAGGTACCTAAAAAACTTGAAAAAATGTGGTCAGCTTAACCAAACTATTAAATTAAATGTACGTCAGTATGGTACAGATGGATCTGACGATCTATAATTCTGAGACTGCAGTGCTCGATTCTTCAAAATTATAAAAAGGTTGTACTTATTGAAGACCATAAATTAATGATAATATTGATTTTTTTACAACTAATTGCAGCCTGCAGATATATTGTTTAAATATTTACACTACCTACGTACTCGCGCACACACGACTTGGTGAATGGTTAACATATAAATGCACAGACGACGATAGACCTGTGATAGACGAGTGACCTGTTGTAGGCTATTAAATAAGATATTATTATATTTATTTCTCTAATAGGTTTTTTCAATATTAACTTTATCGACGTTGTCGTACATTATCACCGTGTATTTAGTCACAAAAGGCATATTATACGCGTTACTTATTAATAGTGGATCACGGTGGACCCGGTAGATCACACGCTTTACCGATGCCAAATATTTTACAAGTAATATATAGGTCTAACGATAAGTCAGAAAATCACATTTTCATGTTTTTTTTTTACAACCGGCTATACATAAAATAATATACGACTGTCAGTGTGTAGTATAAAATACGTATAGGTAATAATACTATATGTCTAAAAAACACAAACATCAAATGTATAATCTGTTTTTTTCACCCCATATACCTAACCACCGGGTACATATATAAAATATTATATTATACGAATTGCTTGTGTGCACGACAATGACAGTCTTTTCTATCATAGGCATGCGCAAACTTTTTTCTCAGGGTATGCCGGTATTTTTAAACATATAGGTACCTAGCTCGATACAAAAAATAACACTTTCCAAAAACCCTCAATACAAATAACTCATTAACTCACCATATAATGCGAAAAGAAATTGACATGCATTTTATTTAGCTTATTTATTGGTTTTAGATATTTACTTTAAAAGTTTCTATTGTGATTTCATTCCAATAAAGTAACAGTATAAAAACCTACAAACATTTGATCATATTATAATAATATAGGTAATAATGACAAATAATGATAATCTAATTCATCGAAATTCTTTTATTTTTGATAGTGTAGGTGTAGTATGAAAATAAGCAATACCGCAGGGGCCTGAATGTTTTGGTGACAAAACCCCCAATTCGCATGAAAATGGTGGATTTGAACTATATTATTATCATGAGTTAGAAATCTATTTTATTATTCGTATGGTACCTGTGGTGATTATGAAAATCTAATTAATATTTTATTTCGTCTCAATTCCCAATATTTTATTACAAGACACTAATATAAAAAAAATAATTAAAATATTTAAATTCTGAAACTAAGATAGTATGAAATATGTTAGTTCATGGTTCTAATTTAAAGGTAATCAAAACATT
>NW_021779351.1:0-1575 GCF_005508785.2 Acyrthosiphon pisum | reverse complement strand
AGAGGACAGTGGCCGCTGTCTTTGGCTGGGTTTTGGGCCGGTGCCTTGTTAGTACAATTATATCGGTAGGGACATAAGTAAATATTAAAATATAGTAATGCGACATAATGGGATTATAATATATTAATATGAGGCATAGCAATATAGTCATTTGGCATAGCGTATATTAGCATATATTAATGTAGGCGTGTTTAGTTATTAGTTATAATAAATCGATATCGTCTTAATCGTCGTTAATGATAATTGATAAGTGATCAATGATAAGTGAAAGGGGGCGCAGAAAAAGTCTTGGAAATCATAAAAAATTCTTCATCGCTTTTATTAAAACTTTTATCTTGACATATTATACTAATTATACTTATTAGAATAAGTTAATTATTTTTATTGTTTTTTTATTTAGCTAGGTATGCATATATCAAGATAATGGAGGTAACTAAAGTATTAACTATAGTCACAATGTCATACTTTCCATATTAAATTTCAATTACAGATGATTTTAAAATTCAATTGGTACTTTTATTTGAATAAACAATTAACAGAATGAAAATTGTGCTTTTGTACACTCAATTATAATTTTTACTTAACACATATTATACTATAAAGAACTACAATGACACAAAGTACAATAATGTATAAAGAACCAACCTAAATAGTAAATATAAAAAAACTCAAATGGTTCCAG
The DNA here is from genome assembly GCF_005508785.2 of Acyrthosiphon pisum. Lineage (NCBI taxonomy): Eukaryota > Metazoa > Arthropoda > Insecta > Hemiptera > Aphididae > Acyrthosiphon > Acyrthosiphon pisum. The sequence continues at coordinate 893 of NW_021779351.1, read as the reverse complement.
TTTCTATAACGAATAAATCATAAATGATTCTCAGATGACTCTCTTTTATAATATATCTTTTATTATATTAGGTATATTATTTGGGGGGCAAAAAAAAATGTTGGTGGCTAAGCCCCTCTTTAGCCCCCAACTAATTACGCCTATGGTCAGAGAATAGGGCCGCTATTATATTTGGGATAATGGGCCGGACCCTACCCAGTCCGGCCCTGCTATCCAAAATAACAAAACATTTACTTATTAATAGTTTTTATTGTATTGATTGTAAATTTGTAAAATTGTATAGGTATCTTAATCTTTCCATTTCATCATAGCTTTATTACTTAACACCAGTGGCATGTTGAGCTCATTTTTGGTGAGGATCAAAACTGTATACAAGGTAAACTCACCCACCCACTCCTCTTTATGTTTACAACGGCATATTTTCCAACTGAGCAAAAAAGTTTAAATAAAAAATTTACAAAATATGCATACATTTGTAACAATTTGTATAATCGGATATGATATTTCTATGTATACCTAGTCACCTAGGTGGCTAGGTATTTTGTGGCAGGGGGACCACCCACCAACCAACAATTTTGAAGGAGCAATGCTCCAAAATAATACCTTCGACATGACACTGCTCAACACCCCCCCCCCCCCCCCCACCACGCAGTACCTCAATTTCTGTCTTTGAGAAACACTAGTCTAGTGTCTTATTTAAATCGATTAGTTCTTTTAAGATTTTTGATTTGAATTCCAAAAATAAATTTTGAAATATTCACATAATTTATAGGCAATACATATTTATATTTTAGTGTCTTCTGATAAATAATTGACCACTTATTACCATTATATAATTTTTAAACTCAGAGATCAATTTTTAAATTTCTACATTGCATGTTTAAAGATTAATG
>NW_021779350.1:0-762 GCF_005508785.2 Acyrthosiphon pisum | reverse complement strand
TCAGTTTTCATTTTTTTTTTTAGTTTATTTCTAAAAATATCAATAAAATTTTATTTGTTGATTAAAAAAGCTTGAAAATTTAATAAAAAGGCTCCTAGTATATTGTTTCAAAAGCAGATGAAAAAATATTAAAAATCCTTAGTCACAGTTTTTTTTTATTAGCATTTAAAGTTCAAAAATTGACAAAATATGTAAAAATCACGAAAATTAGCAAATTATTTTGAGTTAATAATTCGTAAAAATTTTTCTTTTTAGAACTAAGATTTTAAAATGTAATACAAGATTCCTTATAGGTTAATCTACCTTTATCAAAAAAAAATGTCTATAAGAAAATCAAATTAAATTTTTATGAGCGTTTGAAATTCATATTTTTACAACATTTGATATTCACTCGATTTCTTACGTAACGATTTTCTTATTTTATTATAATTAAAAAACGAATGACTGTAGATACTTGAAAATTTCACTGAATGTTTATATTAGAATTTTCTATACACGATAAAAATTTGAAAATAACTTAACTCTTTTTGAGCTGCTTACGACATTGTCATTTTTCAATTTTTTTAATTTTTTTTTCTATAAATATCAATAAAATTGTATTTGTTTGGTAAAAATGCGTGAACATTTAATGTAAGGCTCCTGATATATTGTTACAATAGCAATTGTAAAATATTAAAAATACATAGGCACACATTTTTTTTATAAGCATTTGAAGTTGAAATTTTGAAAAAATTTATCAAATTTAAAATTGAATAATTATTT
>NW_021779349.1:0-937 GCF_005508785.2 Acyrthosiphon pisum | reverse complement strand
CAAAATACAACACTTCGATTTTGAGTAGAATGTTTCTATGGGTGTAACTAGAGAGCCTTGATATTAAAGAGAGTGGTCAACTCGGTGAACGTTTTCTATTGGCTGGCTGTTATCATTGATTATAGACGCCATTAATCGTCCAAATATTTATATTTTATATTTAATGCAATAGTTTATTTGTTGAAATTGTTCAATATTAATTAATTTAAATAATTTATTAGGTTTTTTTAGTTAATATTAAAATTATTCTCAACTTTTCTGAAATATAATTTCTGTGACAAGTATAATACCTATTATATATTATTTAAAAGTAAGTACCTACCACTTTGTTATACTTTCAAGTACCTACCACCTAATACTGTTTGTGGAGATGGTCTAACACTCAATTTTTGCATTTTAAAATTATTATATAATAAATGTCAATAAAATATGTTTATTTGTTATTCATATTAATTATATGCTTTTATGCGCTAAAAGTTGTATATCAGTTTATTGAAAAATTAATCATCGAGAAAGCTTATCCAATTGGATTTGCATACTTTCAATAAAAATATGTTAAAACATAAAAATCCAGTCCTACTTATAACCAATGTTATGAAAACTAATTGGCTTATTGATTTTATTTGATACTGATTTTAATTGGAAAAAAAGTATTTTATTGGAAAGTGTTCAATGGAATAAAATAGTTTTTAAAATGCACTTGAATACTTTTTGATAAATAGTATTTGAAATATGTAATTTCAATACTTGTAAAAGTATTTGAACAAAATACCCAAATACTTCACAACACTAACTATAATAAGGTTATATGCTAAAAAAATGTGTGTATAATGCTCCTAGCTGAAGTGTTTAAATTTAAAAAAAGGCGGGGAAACGTGTGGACGATTAATGGCTGCTATCACACCAGTTGGCCACTCTCTTTAATATCAAGCTCTCT
>NW_021779348.1:0-981 GCF_005508785.2 Acyrthosiphon pisum | reverse complement strand
TGTATTAAATTTTCAAAGTTTTCTATCCAACCAAAAATTTTTTGTCGTTATTTTAAAAAAAAAATACTTAGAAAAATTGAAAATTTCATTTGTCTATAAATAGCTCAAAAAAAGTCGAAACACTTTTAAAATTTATCCCTGTATAGACAACGCTAATATAAACATCTGTTGCAAATTTCAAGTGCTTACAATAATTATTTTTTGAGTTACAGTAAAATTAAGTTTTCGTTTTTGTCAAAAATTGGTTTTGCGTAAAAATTCACGTTTTTCCGTTATTTTTTTAAGGTTTTTCCTGCCGCTTTTGAAAAGTATTGGGAAATTTTCACTTTTGACCCCCCAAAGTACCAACTAGATTCACTTTCCTTTCAGAAAAGGTACAACTTTTGAAAATCGAAGCATTTTTACTGCTCCAAAAGTTGTCGTCAGACACAAAAAAAAAAAAAAAAAAACACACATCATTGTAAAATCAATACATTCATCACTTCGTTCAGAATCTAAAATGGCGGGAAATTTTTTTTTGCCAATTTTTTAAACTTAAATACGAGACGTGGTTTTTTTGTGAACAGAAGTTTGATCTAAAGGTGTCACTGCATTGAACCTTGGAGATTTTAAGACGATACAACCCATATTGAAGGAGCTAGTACTTCAAAATATACATCCAATTTTGTGTTGTCAGCTCAAATACATATATTAGAGTGAATTGACCTATTATTGTATAGGTTTTAATATTTTATTCTTATATACCTATCGATTTACATTAATGTATAATGAGCTACACGCCTACTAAAATAAGTGTGAAAAAAAGTTCAAAATATTTATTACTTAAAACGTATTATACAGACGTAACTATAAGGAAACGTCTGGTTATACAAATAATCACATAATACGTTTTTCAATTTTTTTCTACTCCGATTACGGGCGAAATAGTGGACGTATGTACTTTGACCATAGAGCCGTTGTCAAATCTCGACGTTTGTAGTG
>NW_021779347.1:0-816 GCF_005508785.2 Acyrthosiphon pisum | reverse complement strand
TAAATTTAGCGGGGAACGCGAATAAGTCGTCGACGGGGAGAGCAGACGCGTCTATAAGGGCTAAAACTCGACTTTTCCAAAAAATTATCGACCGACACGCATGACGGCGGCGCTCACATCGCACGTGATCTCGGCAGCGGCGGGCCCGAGGGGAAAAAAATACGGCCGCGCGCGGCCCATAAATGTAGCGGGGAACGCGAATAAGGTCCGAATGGGGCCCCCCGGGGGGGTAAAACTCGAAATCTGTAAAAATATTGAAAAAATTCTCCAAAATCGCCAAAAGTGATAAGAAATCGCCAAAAGTGATAAGAGAGAGTGATACGCCGCCGGGGACCCGTTTTCCCTCCAATTTCCTCTAGAGCAGTTCGGAATTACGACACGGGCTGCGCCCTGATGGTCGGGTAACCCTCGGAGGGGTAGCGTTTTATAGTATAAGACTAGATTCTGGTGTTTGTCATCCCGCCTGCGGCGGAAAGACTGTGTGGGCGGTGGTGCATCTTTGTCGTTTCGTCTCGGGCTGGGTTTTTCGATCCGGCCTGCGGCGGGAACGCGGGGTCGTCGGGTATTGTGTTTTGTCGTGTTGGCAGCCCTAGTTAAGCGGTAATTTTTGAACTCGGAAGAGTGTCGTAAGTCGGGCGATTCAAGTCGATCGTACGACACAGCCAGCCAGGTAGGCAATCCGAGGATCGCAGACCCCCCGGGCGTGTATGTCCGGTTCTCGTATGTGTTTAAATCGGAAATTCGGATTCTGAGTGTGAGTGTCTAGCTATCAGTCATCTTGAGTGAAAGTCGATTCCCGAACGGATAATTTGTCTG
>NW_021779346.1:0-316 GCF_005508785.2 Acyrthosiphon pisum | reverse complement strand
AAATGTTAAACTGGTAAGCAGTGCCCCTAAAAAACTATAAAAATAACCACTTTTAAATTCTACAAAAAACGTTGTAAGAAATAATTAGTTCTCATGCTTTTTGTACTTGTATAATAATTGTATTGTTCATTTTATAAATTAATTTCATTTTTTTAACGATATTTATAATATTAATCTTACCTTATCTTTACCTCGGTAAAATGTACTGGGTGGGTTAACTTTTGAGAGTAAATATCACCGGTGACACTTTGACTATCTGATGTCTGGACAGATCCCTGAATACTGTGAATATTAAGAATAGCCTAACCCGAAGATA
>NW_021779345.1:0-878 GCF_005508785.2 Acyrthosiphon pisum | reverse complement strand
AGAGTTAGTTATGATTAGAATAACACTATAAATAACGAGGTGTTACAGTTTCTAGTAGATAAATACAAACTAATATAGCATGGCAAAGTCTAACACTACAAATTATTGAGCAAAATATTTAAAGAAAAAAAACTAACATTTATAGGTTTATAATTTTAATGACAGTGGGAGAACAGTGGGTGTTGCTACCATAGTTTAATCGAACAGGCAACCACTGGAACTCGCTGACAATAAAACTATATATCAAATATAATTTCGGAAATTTCGAGAACAATATAATTGTTCGCAAGGTCATTTGACCAAGTAAAGATTGAATGAGAGTAGTAGTAATTTGGGTGTTCTGAGGCACTTTTTACGGGGAGATGAAAAAAGTTGAAGGGGGAAAGTCCCACTTGCAGCACATTCGATTACCGTATAGCTAAAAATTCAAATATGTATGGTTGGGTGTTCTGAGGCACTTTTTACGGGGAGATGAAAAAAATTCAAGGAGGAAAGTCCCCCTTGCAGTAGGTACATTCGATCACCGTATAGCTAAAAATTCTAATATGTATGGTTGGGTGTTCTGAGTCACTTTTTACGGGGAGATGAAAAAAGTTTAACCAGGAATGTATGCCTAACAGTACAACCAATCTCCCTGTAATTTTATAGAAAAAATTCTAAACGATTTTTAATATCGTTTTCTGAAATAAATATAAATATTTTTTTTATTATTATCATTTTGTTTATTTATTTATAATCAGTTAATAGTATTTTACAACAAATATTAAATATAATATACAATTTTGATTCATTATTTACACAAGTTTTCTTACTTCTCTAGTAAAAGGTACATATTCTACAATTCGATCATGAATTAATAAACAATAAGCAGTTACACC
>NW_021779344.1:0-994 GCF_005508785.2 Acyrthosiphon pisum | reverse complement strand
AATACTAAAAATATATAAAAGAAAAAGTAATACAATGGTAAGGAAAAATAAAAATATGAATGGTCAATATTATATTGTACATTAGTCTAGTACCCTTTGACTATTATAATACCTATATATATAATAACAATATTAAAAATTATTTAAATAATACTATTAATTAATCAGTCTGTATAATCTGAATCACAGTCGTTGTTTCTTGTTGTGCTTTTTTCTTCTGCAATCAAATTATTATAAAACCACTGGTACTCATTTGGCACATATTTGCTGGCCAACTGAGTGACATCATTATATTTGGCCAATTTAAGCTTAATAGGACTATTGTACAGTTTCAAAAGTTCATTGTCATTTATATAAAGTATTTAGTAGTATGTATTTGTATGTTCACAGCCAGCTTTTCCACGGTAATTTTTTTTTTTCAAGGGGGAATGTCCCCCTTGAAGACTTTTATTTTACCGTGTAACACATTTCACACTGATTGTCTACCAAATTCTACCTTGTAAAAATATTTACAGTATTTCATTTCTACTCATGTTGGTTACACTGTTTTTTTTTATCTAAATTTGATAAACAAATTTACAATTATTTTTTTTTAATTTTCAAAGTTGATTATTTTTTTTTATTATTTTCAGTCATGACAAAATTTATTTTATCATGTATTCAGTTACTAACGATTAAGTGTTTGAGCAGGTTGTGTCTCGTTCACTAATTTTCTCATCATCTCATCAAATTGTTTTTTTCTAAGTTATTCTTTAATTTTTTTTAAAAATGAATTTCCAAAGATGTTCAAACGATATCCAGTCATTGGTCGACCAAATACGATTCAATTCAACGCCAGCCCATCCAGAATTATCTACATTTGTATCTAGGTTACGAACTTTTAAGTCGTTTCCATCGAACACCGGTCAAAATAAGTACAAATTAGCCGAATTCGGATTTTACTATATCAATCTCGACGATGCAGTTCAATGTCATTGGTGTGGAATAATTCTGC
>NW_021779343.1:0-1732 GCF_005508785.2 Acyrthosiphon pisum | reverse complement strand
AAAAGAAAATATTGAAGATTTTCAAGAAGAAAAAATTTGATACGTATCGGTATGGAATAGTACGTATCGGTATGGAATAGTTACGTACCGGCTCGCATCGAAGTCTGAGTCCGATACGGGTCCGATACGTATCGCTTGTATATTGCACATGTAACTTCTTAAACGCTCTTGAACTAAAATTTCTTCCTTGAAAATCTTGATTATATCGTAAAGTACAAAAAAGTTTTACACTAGCTAATATAAATGGAATTTTAGTATATCATATTCAGAAATTCCCACCTATTACGTTTTTATTATCTTACTTCAATTAATATGTTGGAAATAGGACATGTCTAAATACTCTAAATTCCTATGTCATAAGCGTGTTACTGTGTCAGGTAAAATGTATTTTACCAGTGACCTTAAATAAAATAGCATCATAAAGATAGCTAAAACCTGTTTGGGTAAGAATTGGTAAGTTTTGAATACCACACCATAATATCGTATTTATTCAAAATTTTAGTTTGCCGCTTAAATCACTGATAATCAATAATCAACATGTTATCTAATATCTATGTTATGCGGACGATACCATATTACGCATGCGCACCATGAGCGGTGCATTCCTGTATTTAAACACCCTGGAAACGAGCAGCTTATCACCGGCCTCGAAAGTATGTACAAGAGGCAAATACGGGGGGTCGCAATCATAATCGAGAGTTTAAAGCGCCATCTGTATAAAATACGGACTGAGATACAAAATGTGACGCTAAATAAAACCACTGGTAGCGCTGAAAACATTCGATTATGAGTGATGATTATAACAGAGGAACCTTTTGCGGGCCGTCCCCCGTCACCCGCCCATCTTGTGGTTTCCAGTCCATTATATCTTAGTCTGTGTATCATACCATGGATGAAATATACAAGGTTATTGCATTTATCCCTTTCAGCCAAATATTTGATGATAAAAACAAAAATTGCATAAAGGGAGTCAATAATAATCAAGTATACATGCGCGGAAATTTTGAATTTGTTAGCTTTTATCAGCGCGTTTTTCAAGATAAGAATAATTGATATATTTTGCGATATCCCTTTACGCAGCCATTTTGTTTCTGATGATAACAATCGGAGTCAATATACAATAACCTGTACATTTCAACTATGTGTATCATATGGTAGGTATATCGTTATTTTATCACACGATACCATATAGTTGAATAATATATAAAACTTTTGGCCGTGTAGTTACATTTACGATTAGATCATTTATTATACTATGGATCTATAGCCTATCCCACCTATGTAAAAAATTAGAAATTATATAATATATAATATATAGTCCCTCGTTGAGATGCGTCATATATTATGTGCATGCGAGAGTATACTCATCGTATACTTATCACTGGTTATCACTTATGAATTCCCAGAGAGAATGTAGTTATTGGTATAAATATGCGACGAGTATACACACACATGCGTAGATAGCATGTTTAAAAGAGAGACTCGTCGCCACAGGTATATAAAAATACTTGATAGATGACTGCCATAGTCCATACGTATAAAATATTGTCTCCAACAAAATGGCCGCCAATCGCTATCTAAGAGGTAACTGTTTACCACGGTTGTAGATATACTGGTTGCACAACCTCTATATAATAAATGGACTCTCTCATAATTTTGTTATCATAGAATGAAGAACTAATGAGCGCTCCTTGTGGGATATTTTTGAAACATTAACCATATTAAACCATAG
>NW_021779342.1:0-917 GCF_005508785.2 Acyrthosiphon pisum | reverse complement strand
CGTTCGGACCCCCCGAGTAGGAGACGATAGTGAAGTTAGCCCCGCCAACTCGTCCGATCGACTCCAAACCGGTGTCAATATTTGCAAATTAATTGCAAATAATTGCAAATTAGTTTTCGAAATTTGCAAATTGATACGAACGCCGCAAAACGAAATTTTCGTTTGGTGGGGCTAAATTCACTCAGCCCCACCAACTCGTCCGATCGACTTCAAACCGGGGTCAATATTTTGCAAATTAATTGCAAATAATTGCAAATTGATTTTTAGAATTTGCAAATAAAAATTGTAATTTTGGCGAATTTTTTGCCAAATTTAGTCAGCCCCACCAACTCGTCCGATCGACTTCAAACCGGTGTCAATATTTTGCAAATTAATTGCAAATAATTGCAAATTGATTTTTAGAATTTGCAAATAAAAATTGTAATTTTGGCGAATTTTTTGCCAAATTTAGTCAGCCCCACCAACTCGTCCGATCGACTTCAAACCGGGGTCAATATTTTGCAAATTAATTGCAAATAATTGCAAATTGGTTTTCGAAATTTGCAAATTGATACGAACGCCGCAAAACGAAATTTTCGTTTGGTGGGGCTAAATTCACTCAGCCCCACCAACTCGTCCGATCAACTTCAAACCGGTGTCAATATTTTGCAAATTAATTGCAAATAATTGCAAATTGATTTTTAGAATTTGCAAATAAAAATTGTAATTTTGGCGAATTTTTTGCCAAATTTAGTCAGCCCCACCAACTCGTCCGATCGACTTCAAACCGGTGTCAATATTTTGCAAATTAATTGCAAATAATTGCAAATTGATTTTTAGAGCTTGCAAATAAAAATTGTAATTTTGGCGAATTTTTTGCCAAATTTAGTCAGCCCCAATTTTATACTTATAAAATTAATGTAGGTATATATGAAACT
>NW_021779340.1:0-752 GCF_005508785.2 Acyrthosiphon pisum | reverse complement strand
GAGTGGAACGATGAATGTATTGATTTTACAATGATGTGTGTTTTTTTTTAATTTTTTTAATTTTTTTTTGTGTCTGTCATCACTTTTAGGACAGTAAAAGTGCTTGGATTTTCTTCAACAGTACCTTTTCTGATAGGAAAGTGAATCTAGTTGGTACTTTGGGGGGTCAAAAGTAAAATTTTTACAATAGTTTTCAAAAGCGCCGTGAAAAACAAAATAAAAATTAAGGAAAAACGGGAATTTTTACGCAAAATCAGTTTTCGAGAAAATTGATTTTGGTTTTTGGTGTAACTTTAAAACTAATGACTGTAGATACATGAAATTTTCACTGGTTGTTTATATTTCCATTTTCTATACATGATAAATTTTTCAAAATATTTTGTTTTGTTTTGAGCTGTTTACGGACAATTCCAGTTTCCAATTTAATTAGTTTTTTTTTTCTATGAATGTCAATAAAACTTTATTTGTTGAGTAAAAATACTTGAAAATTTAATACACGGCTCCTACTATATTGTTACAATGACATTTGAAAAATATTAAAAATCCTTAGTCACAGTTTTTTTTTATTAGCATTTAAAGTTCAAAAATTGACAAAATATGGAAAAATCACGAAAATTAGCAATTTATTTTGAGTTAATAATTCGTAAAAATTTTTCGTTTTAGAACTAAGATTTTAAAATGTAATACAAGATTCCTTATAGGATAATCTACCTTTAGCAAAAAAAAAAAATGTCTATAAGAAACCCAAATTA
>NW_021779339.1:0-985 GCF_005508785.2 Acyrthosiphon pisum | reverse complement strand
CACTCACTGCTATACCGCGTATGTATTTCTACACAGTTTTATAAACTATTGTAACCTTGGCGCGTCGCCGCGATCTTTTTACGAGTAAAAAACGCGGTCGAATATTATTAAACTATTACTGGGTAGCTAAGCCAGCAATCTCATAACAATATTCAACTACGTAATTATTTATTATTTAATTCTTTTAACCGAATTATCACTTTTAACGACTTTAATTTATCACACAAAAATATTATTTTTATTATATCTTATAATTATACTTATTCTAGGCTAGCCTTACAATTACTTTTTTTTTCTCAAATTTGACGTCAACTATTTTAATTCAAAACAAAATCTATTTTCATCAATATATCAACTTATTTCTCTTTCAACAATTATTTATTATCAATCAATTTATTCTCTTCCAACAATTATTTATCATTCAATTTAATTCTTTTATTTCAATTCAATTACCTTTATTCCAATTCAATATTTATTCATCAATTGTTCACTTTTATTTCAACTCAAAAATTATTCATCAATTATTTCAATATACTTATACAATTGCTACGCGCGTGCATCAATTTTTAGATCAGCCTATACCACTGTCTATCACTATTTATTCTCAATTATCACTATATATCATTAGATCAGTCCCTTGCTGTCTATTTACCATAAAAACTCTTAGATCAGCCTACCGCTGTTTACCAACAATTTTTCCCAGGTCAGTCCTCCGCTGCCTATCATAAAAAAAAACCTAGATCAGTCTATCACTGTCTATTACAAAAATACCTAGGTCAGTCTACTGCTGCCTTTACAAAAATTACATATGTTTCCCTAACAAGCTTGTTTTATTTATTTTTATTCAAATATTACACCTTCACCAATAATATTTAAAATTTAACGCTGGTTTTAAAAATTTAAAAACCAACGTGAGACGTGCACTCCAAAGCTAATAATCTTATTTATAATATCTTTATATTCAACTTAATTAGTCAACTTACAA
>NW_021779338.1:0-791 GCF_005508785.2 Acyrthosiphon pisum | reverse complement strand
AAAAATATAGAAATATTAAACTGAAAATTCTGTATTTCACATTATACACTCAATTATATGAGTTAATTTAAAATAAATAAGGATATTCAACTGGTCTAGAATCCATCCCCCCCCCCCCCTCGCGAAAATCTTCCATTTGTAATTTATTTTAATTAATGTATTATTTAGATTTTATTCATGGATAATTAAAAACACGTACGAATGTACATCTGTGCAAATTGTTATTATGGAATACACAAAACCGCCGACTAAATAAAATGTATCATTGCATATTTTATCATAAATTAAAAACAAATTAATTTACAGTCTTAACAATATGTGTATAATATTACCTTTTATTTCACAGAAATACAATATAAACTATTACCATTTACCTATATCTTAATCTGTTAATCATCATGCCTTGTGGTTGTACATTTTTTAAGATTCATTTTTGTTTAAAATAAGTTACACTAATACTAAGACATTTGTTAACAGTGACAACTACAATAATCGAAGTTAGGTTTTCGATTGTTTCAATTTTTTAGTAAAGTAAAGTATTATAAATTTACCACAATCAAGAGGAGATAAATAGCACCAGAAAATGATAGCAACGTAATTCTTAAATAGATGATAATATATTTATTATAGGTACCTACCTATAAAATCTAAATAACGTACAAATACAAACTGAGCGAATCTTTTTTCCCCGGATATTGTCTGCAAGATTCTAGACCAGTCCGACAGAACCTACACCCCTCATTAAACAATATTTTATTACCTGAAAGTCCACCATAAGTCGAAACACATAA
>NW_021779337.1:0-786 GCF_005508785.2 Acyrthosiphon pisum | reverse complement strand
CATTTTATAATTTTTTAACTACAAAATAATTATTCAAATTTAAATTTGATAAAATGCCTTTGTGTTTTTAATATTTTTCAACTGCTATTGTAACAATATACCAGGAGCATTGTATTGCATTTTTACACTTTTTGGCCGAACAGATAAAACTTTATTGATATTTATAGAAAAAAAAACTGAAAAAATACTGACAATATCCGTAAACAGCTCAAAAATTCAAATAATTTTCAACATTTTCTCGTGTAAAGAAAATGAAAATATTAACATTCAGTGAATTTTTCAAGTATCTACATCATTCGTTTTTTAATTACAACAAAATAAGAAAATCGTTATATGAGAAATTGAGTGAATATCAAATGTTGTAAAAATATGAATTTCAAACTTACATAAAAATTTAATTTTACTTTCTTGTAGATATTTTCTTTTTGAAAAAGGTAGACAAACATATGAAGAATCTTGTATTACATTTTCAAATCTTAGATTCAAAAAGAAAATTTTTCATGAATTTCTAACTTAAATTAATTAGCAAATTTTCGTCATTTTTACGTATTTTGTCAATATTTGAACTTTAGATGCTTATAAAAAAATTGTGCTTATGGATTTTTAATTTTTTTCATCTGCCTTTGAAACAATATAATAGGAACCTTCTATAAAATTTTCAAGCTTTTTTAACCAACAAATAATATTTTATTGATATTTATAGAAAAAAAAAATAAAAAAATAGAAGTTGAAAATGTCCGTAAACAGCTCAAATTAAATTAAAATATTTGAAAATATTATGGTGTA
>NW_021779336.1:0-949 GCF_005508785.2 Acyrthosiphon pisum | reverse complement strand
AATAAATTCGGAATGACAAATATTATTAAGAGGATGCTACACACGCATGTGTGGTCTCCGTTTTACAAATGTAAAACATAGTAAAAATTGTTTTGCGTGGATAAGAACATATGGCTAAACTTATAGTTCATGTTATGCAACCAAATGTTCCTTCTAGGAAGAAGAGAACATAGACTGTACAACATTGTTTTTAATTTTTCGATATCACAAATACGAAAAAAGTTCTCATAGTTTAAAAATAAAAGTAGTACAGTAAAATGGGGTAACTTTGATAAATTTTTACTGTTTTATGACAATTTCGTTTTTTATTATATGGATAACTTCTGTAGTGTTAACGATAAAACTCTCAAAATTAAATATTAGTTACAACTAGTTCAATATTTTAACGTTTTAATTTTTAAAATTCTGAAATTATCTTTTGAGATATCAATATTTTTTAATATGCTATCAAAGTAACACAACGGGCAATTTCGATACCTATATTTCTTAATGTGATATCAAAGTAACCCCATTTTATGAAAAAAAAATTAATTATCATGGTACTCTGGTGAATAAAAATATATGGGTATCAATGTTACCCCGCGAAATCAAAGTTAGGTACCCCATTCTAATTAAAAATTTAAAGCTAATGTAATGCAGTTAGTATTAGGATTAAGGGGGATGTGGGGGGACAAAGCCCCCCATGGACACGTGTAACATAAACTATTCCAGCACCCCCTAAATTCACACCCAATGTGCGCCTATGCATTAGACACCCTTGATTTACACATGATGAGTATTCTGATAACCTATTAATTACAATTTAATCACACACGAGGACTGCGATACTACAAGCCTACACTATTAACTAAAATTGTACGCCTATCACGAAAATTACAATTTATTGTCAACTATCGACGGCCGTCCGACTGTTGCGTACGGTGAAACTCCATTTCTATCCACTCGGTCT
>NW_021779335.1:0-1389 GCF_005508785.2 Acyrthosiphon pisum | reverse complement strand
AAAAAAAGTTCTTAAATTTAATTTACTTCAAAAATAAATATTGATATTTAAACAAATTCTGAAAAATTAAACAAGTACTTGACTTCGATAAATGTATTCACCATTAAAATGGTTCTTATAGTAAAGATAAAAAAAAATTGGCTTTTTTTAATTTAAAAAAAATATATAGATCAAAAATGTTATACTATACGTGTAACGCAAGTGACTATAAATTATATAATATATATAAAAAAAATAAAAATAAACATAATGATTAGAAGAAAAGTTATATTATATGTCAGATCTCCCTGTTATACATACTGTATATTATATGGTACACAGTCAAATTGATCATAATAAATATAATATATATTTATCAACTTCTTGGTTAATATTTGGTACCTAGGTAGTTTATATTATTAAAGTAATATTTACCTTCAAACTCTGGAGATAGTATAACAAAACTCTGACACACTTCTATAGAAAACTTTGAAAAAATAAAAAATAACAGTTTAATTGGATACAATTTTTTATTTTTAGTTGAATTTAATTATAGTACCTACCGAATAATAGTTAAAGAGTATACGAGTATATTATTATAATTTATAATATAAAAATAAAAATTATTTTGCAACGTGTGAGATTTATGTTTTATGGGTTTGTAACCAGTTTATTAATTATCTACCTTTATCACTGTTAGCATCATAATGAAGAGCAAACGAAACCAGTGGAGCTGAAATGATTTGAATTAGATTCACGTAAGTGTTTATTGTTACTTTATAAATGCTACAATTTTTATATTTGTGTAGACACCTGCATAATACGCAGTAATAAATATACATGGATTATAAAGGCATTAAACATTCGATAATTATTATTATATATCATTGACAAAAACCACTTACTATAATCAAGTTGTTTATTTTTGTATTTTTCAGCTATTATCATATAACATAAGTTTTTAGTATACACTAGGTCTAATAAATATATATTATAAAAGTGTATGTAGGTATAAAATAAAACAACTGGAAGGAATATGAAAGGTTAGCGGTGCTTGTAACATTATCATTATGATGATTTGTATTATTTTAATTATAATATGGAGAGATTGTATTGAAAATCTGCGTGTCGTATTATTGTATTAATCACACCACGTAGGAAGAAAACGGCACACTAACATTAACTACCTACATATTAGGTACAGCCACAGATAATAATTTTGGTGTAAAAAGAGTTTTTTACAACTACTTGTTAACTACATAATTTCTCCTCTACTATTGTTAGTACGTGTGATCGTTAAATTACTAAGAAAGTATACAACAAGACTACAATTTATTATATACCATCTCATACTGAATTAATTTCCTCTTCCCTGATGCTGAATTATAATAATAGAATATATAAATGTAT
>NW_021779334.1:0-969 GCF_005508785.2 Acyrthosiphon pisum | reverse complement strand
GTTTTGAGGTTTGCATTGGATGATTGAGATGCAGATACAATTTTCTGTTTAGGTAAACATAACAAACATTTAAATGAAAGACCAGTCTCACTTTTAGCTTTAACATTGAAAAGTTGTTGAAAAAAAGAATTTATACATGGCCATTTTTCAATTTGAACATCATTATTGACTGTCATAGTTAACAGTAGTTGTCAGTTGATGAGTATAATTTATTATTATATACGATTTTAATAACTATTAATAATATTTTATTATTTTAAGATTTAACTTCAGTTGAGTATTAGTAGATTTTGATAGCTGTCTCTTCTATAATATTCAATGCCTATACTCCGACGAGAAATAGTCAAATAGACAATCGCCGAGAAATGAGAATAGACTAATTGTTCGCGCCAAGCAATTAACGCTTATCGCGGGACGCAAATCTGCGCTACGGCGACATCGTCCCTCCTCTTCCGTCCGCTCATCCTCTCTCCTTCATACCGTTATTAAATGTAAAAACGATTATTATAATTGTATTATTGTTATATTTTTTGATAGTTATATTCTCTTTGTGTTTGTCTTATACATTATCTGGCGGCCTTTTGCCTCAGATAGTACTATAATATTATCTATAGTAGATTAGTTTGTTTTTATTTACATTCTGCGGCCAACGCCCTTATTATTATTATTATCATCTTCATTATTATTACATGTTGTTTTTTGGTCCGCTATTGCAGCGTCCATACGTTTTTATACTTTATGATCTGCTCATATAGCGATCTATAATATTATTATTATAAATATTATACTGTGTGATCTGCTAATACAGCGATCCGTGATTTTTATGTGTGGTCCGCTATTACAGCGAGTACCACAAAGATTCAGTTCTTTATTGTATATTTTATAGTGCACACGGTTGCAAAATCATTATTTTTATTATTGTCTTGTGTGGTGCTATACAATATTTGAGCTGCTAAAATAAAGATACGC
>NW_021779333.1:0-524 GCF_005508785.2 Acyrthosiphon pisum | reverse complement strand
TAATATGAAGTTTGAAAGTGCATGTTTTTGCATGTTTTGGGTGTAAAGGCATATTTGGCATATAGTCGATTTTTTACAGTCGTTAGTGCATATTATTTCATAAAAATATTTTTCAGACAAATATTTGAAATGTTTCTTGTTTCTTATTTACTTTCCTGTTAACAAAATTATAGTGTTTTGATTTATTTTTATTCAGTGAGTGTGTACCTAATGTCCTAGTACCTACATACTTATTTAGATTTTATGCGTTTTACGAAATATCGCGGAAACAGTGTACCACTACTATCCTCCATCGTATAAAGTGGCAGCTTCTTACCAACCAGCATTTATAATTTTGTACATTGCTACACTCTACAGTATAGTTTTCTTACACTCGCCGATGAGTTTAATCGTGTGAGTCGTATGCATTTATCCATTCAATTTCCTGTTTTAGTGTTTTCATGTGAGGTATAGGTTGGTTACTACTGTACACATTATTCATATTTTATTTTAACAATGCCGAAAAGAAAAAACAAACAGTTGCA
>NW_021779332.1:0-804 GCF_005508785.2 Acyrthosiphon pisum | reverse complement strand
AAATATATGGTAGAAGAGTTATCTCAAGTTAATAAAGTCTACGGAACAAAGCTGACATTCAGTGTACGTATTGATCCTGTCGATTTTAGAACGTATATAAAATGTAATGGAATACTAAACTTTGGGCATCCGTATAGTATAGCACCTGTTTTTGGGTATAGAAAAAAAGATTGTGGACCGTTTCATGAAGAACATCGATCGGATAAAGCTGCAAATTTAAACACAATTAATTCTATAAAAGTAATGTGTAATATAGCACATGGGTCATTCAACAACCAACTTCAAAGCCATTCGATATATGAGTTTTTCCCGAGTGGGAGAACAGGAACAAAGGTTGTTCAATCTCCGGTAAACCTTATATATTACAGATTAAACAAAACAGATATTAATTCAATTACTGTTCAGTTAGTTGACCAAAACAATAATCCAATTGACAATTTTAACGAAACGTTAACAGTTGTTCTGCATATTAAACGTCACGGATCTCATCATTAAATTTATATCTTAGATTTTGTAATGTATGAGTCAGTTACTTTAAGTTTAACTGGGAATGCTACCATATTATCTGTAAATTATTATCCGTCTATAAACCTTTACGAGGACTCAGAAATAGCTTTGTTATGTTTACAGTCATTTAATTCGTTTCCAAATATTAATGATAATAATAATAAATTTTCTATACAAGTAGCTGAGAATGAAAACAATAAAGATCCTATGATATGATTTTATTACATTGGAAGAGGGTTGTTATGAAATTGAAGATATTAAGCAACGAGTTAAGATGCAAATAGATACCTATAATAG
>NW_021779331.1:0-1851 GCF_005508785.2 Acyrthosiphon pisum | reverse complement strand
TTATCAAATCAAACAAGTAGAACTGATACCAGAACAAAGGCCCCTCAGATTCAAAATGTTGTCAACTACTCGTTGGTCATCGCACAGTTCAGCTATACAAATGATTTTATTAACGTTTCCTGCAATTTTAGCAGCATTAGAAGAATTACAAAAAGATAATGATTCAAACACAAAAAATATGGCCAAAAGTTTAGTAAAAAAAACTAAAAAATTTAAATTCATTTTAATGCTTGTGGTTTTTAAAAATATTTTTGATATTACTTCACCAGTATCCAAGTATTTACAGTCAGCTAATATTGATTTTTTTCAAGCTGTTATATTTATTGATCGGGCTTTAGAGCAAATTATAACATTGAGATCCAGAGACAATAAAAATTCTGTATTTAGTCAGATTGAACAACAAGCAAAAAGCCTTGCTTATAAATGGAATATTGAACCATGTTTGGAAGTTAAAAGAAAGATAACAGCAAAACGAATAGTCGGAGAAACCTGTAGTAACGATAGTTTATTAGAACCACTTGATAAATTCAGATCTGAAACATTCTTTGTTATTGTAGATGCCTTATGGTCAAAGTTCAAATCTGATTTCAAAGAAAGTAAAGCAATTGTTAAAGAAATGTCAATCTTTCAAATTGATAAGATGTCTTCTGTTAAAAGTAAAACAATTGCACTACCATCTGATTCATTCAAAGCAATTTGTAATTGGTTACCAGAAATTGATATGACTCAACTCAAAGAAGAGTATCAACAACTATGTCAAAATCTTGAATCCATAATATCTGGTTCAAAATTTCCAACCACCTTTCATTCAAATGATAATAATTATGAAGACAATATTTCAAGTTCTGATACCCACAGTGAAACTGAAAATGAAAGTGTGCAGACTCCACAATCAATTTGTGAACTTTTTAAACTTTTGAGTGCTTTAGACTTACGCTATACCTTTCCAAATGTATTTTTAGCGCTGAAAGCCTTATGTACATTGCCTATTGGTTCCGCTTCAGCTGAGCGCAAATTTTCAAAAATGAAATTAATTAAAACCAGATTAAGATCTACTACAAATGATTCAAGATTAGAATACATGATGTTATTGACTTGTGAAGGACTAATTGAAATCGATTTTGATAAAGCCATAGATCGCATGGGTACAATTTCATCAGTGTATAAAAAACAACTTATGCCATCTTAAAGTAATTTTATGTTATTAAGAGTTAAGACATATTTTTTAATATAGAATAAACCACGTTATAAAATTTTATATTTTTGAAATTATTGTTTCATATATAAATATTGCATTGATCCTATTAAACTTAGTTGGTGAGTGTATTGGCATAACTATAAGTAAGTTCATTTTTTATGGGGGGGAGGGGTGGTGATTTGCTGTAAATCAGGTATATTAGATATATTATGTCCTAAGTAAAATATGGGTGGGTGGGTGGTTCGCTCGTGGAGCTTGCTCCTGGAGTTTTGTAGACTCAAGCCGCCCCTGGATGAAAACAAGATGCCAATATAGCTTCATCAACTTCAGGGGAGAGATCAAAATATAGTTTGAATCGTTTTTCTAGCGAGGTTATTAATGGATCGATAAAAGTGAAAGTATAACGCAAATGTTGTTCCTTTAATATTAATAATCGACTTTTCAATGAAAATAAAGTAGGAATTAAATGGCCATAGTAAAAATTTGATTCGCTTTGTAGATGATCCAGAGCACAAGCGATAGGTTTCATTAATAAAACAAATTCAGTCAAATAACATGTCAGTTTCGTTAAATTGATACTTTAAACCTAAATCTCTAGTCAATGTGTTTAATTTTGCTTTATGTTTAATTAATTGTGATATGGAATCATATAA
>NW_021779330.1:3144-4123 GCF_005508785.2 Acyrthosiphon pisum | reverse complement strand
TTCAAAATATTTTGATTTGTTTTGAGCTGTTTACGGACAATTTCAGTTTCCAATTTAATTAGTTTTTTTTCTATGAATGTCAATAAAACTTTATTTGTTGAGTAAAAATACTTGAAAATTTAATACAAGGCTCCTACTATATTGTTACAATGAGATTTTAAAAATATTAAAAATCCTTGGTCAGTTTTTTTTTATTAGCAATTAAAGTTCAAAAATTGACAAAATATGTAAAAATCACGAAAATTAGAAAATTATTTTGAATTAATAATTCGTAAAAAATTTTCTTTTTAGAACTAAGATTTTAAAATGTAATACAAGATTCCTTATAGGTTAATCTACCTTTATCAAAAAATGTCTATAAGAAACTCAAATTAAATTTTTATGAGCGTTTGAAATTCATATTTTTACAACATTTGATATTCACTCAATTTCTATTACGTAATGATATTCTTATTTTATTGTAATTAAAAAACGAATGACTGTAGATACTTGAAAATTTCACTGAATGTTTATATTAGAATTTTCTATACACGATAAAAATTTGAAAATAACTTGACCCTTTTTGAGCTGCTTACGGACATTGTCATTTTTCAATTTTTTTAATTTTTTTTTCTATAAATATCAATAAAATTTTATTTGTTTGGTAAAAATGCGTGAAAACTTAATGCAAGGCTCCTGATATATTGTTACAATAGCAATTGTAAAATATTAAAAATACATAGGCACACATTTTTTTTATAAGCATTTGAAGTTGAAATTTTGACAAAATTTATCAAATTTAAAATTAAATAATTATTTTGTAGTTAAAAATTTATAAAATGTTCAACTTTTATATCTAAGGATTGAAAATTTAAAACAAGATTCCACGTAAATATTTAATTTCTGTTACCAAAAATTCTAAGAAATTTATGTATTTCTGCACAGTTTATTTTTATAGTCATTTTAAGTTCAAATTTGGGACGACATTACATATTAAAAA
>NW_021779330.1:0-838 GCF_005508785.2 Acyrthosiphon pisum | reverse complement strand
TTATTAATTATCATTGATCACGGACTTCAGTTACTTGCGACAGTCGTGTATGATTCAACTATTTGTGTTAATATTTTAGTTGAGTATACCCTATTCTACCTAAATTAAAATTAATTTTTTTATGATGCGTGTTTACATTAATCTTTTAATTTGAGCAAAATATGACTTCAAAAAAAATAAATGGGTGGTGCGGCTAAAAATATAATATTACCACAAACTGCTCGAGAATCGAAAATAATTTCTGGTATGTTTAATAAACAGACAAAACTTAAGCCGATAAGCAAGCAATAAAACAAAAAATATATATTATAATTTAAGATAATATTAATTTGTAAATATATAGTATAATACCTATATGGCTATACCAGAGTAATAGAGTATGGGCTATAACTTATAAGTGATGAATCAGGTAAAATTGATTTATAGATAATGCAGTTGATATATTTTCAAAAATAAAAAAAAGAAAATATCCTAATAAACTATTATAATATTATTGTTTATCAATATAAATATTGCCATATAATAGTTTGTAGACTCTTAACTGATAGGTATAGAATTTTTTTTCTAAAATATCTGCTACCTTCTATTTAAAAATGATGTTACCTAGTTAATAAAAAGGGTACCACAAAAAAATGTAATATATGGTTGCGAGCGAAGCGAGTGGTTTTTTTTACCCATTCGGGCCGGTCAAAACCTTTGCCCCCCTCTATTAAAAACTGAAATGACGCCACTGTATGATCTACCAGCTGTATTACCCGGAGTTTCTCGGCGGATAGTTATGACCATGACAATTTTTGTTTGTTATAATTTTTTAAGTTCATTATTTAAATATCTGCAA
>NW_021779329.1:0-1015 GCF_005508785.2 Acyrthosiphon pisum | reverse complement strand
ATATATACCTATATTTTGTTTTTCCCGTAATGTCATAATAAAAACGAAGGGCCGTGTCCGTGTGGCCGTCCGATAGTTACCAGTAAATAGCTACCTATACGATTGTTGCGTAAGGAGTATATAATATTTTGGCCGCAGTTACCTACTCGTACATTTTTTATAACGGTTATAATATATTCATTCTAGCCAATATTAAACAAATAAGTATCAAAACATAAAGGTTACCAAATTTTATTTAAATTGTACATGATATAATATGGAATTATTATATAGGTATAGCTTAATGGATTGTATTAAAATACGCGTTTAGAAACCGGGAACTTAACACTCAAGCTTATTCTTAACTCGATTAATTTCTTTGCATGATTTTTATTTTAGATTCTGAGTGGAACGATGAATGTATTGATTTTACAATGATGTGTGTTTTTTTTTTTATTTTTTTTTTTTTATTTATTTTTTATTTTTTTTGTGTCTGTGTACACAATAAATTGTCGAAATAATGCTACGATTTTCAACTTCAGTATTTTGTTCGATCAGAAAGTGAATATCGTTGGTGCGTTGGGAGGTCAAAAGTAAAAATTTCCCAGTAGTTTTCAAAAGCGCCGGGAAAAACAAAAGAAAAATTAAGGAAAAACGGGAATTTTTATGCAAAATCGATTTTTCACAAAATTGAATTTGGTTTTTGGTGTAACTTTAAAAAAAATGACCGTAGATACATGAAATTTTGACTGAATGTTTATCTTAGCATTTTCTATACACCATAAGATTTTCAAAATATTTTGATTTGTTTTGAGCTCTTTACGGACATTTTCATTTTCCATTTTTTTTTAGTTTTTTTTCTAAAAATATCAATAAAATTTTATTTGTTGGATAAAAAAGCTTGAAAATTTAATAGAAGGCTCCTACTATATTGTTTCAAAGGCAGATGAAAAATATTAAAAATCGTTAGTCACAGTTTTTTTTTATAAGCATTTAAAGTTCAAAAAATTACAAAATATGGAAAAATCACGAAAAT
>NW_021779328.1:0-736 GCF_005508785.2 Acyrthosiphon pisum | reverse complement strand
TCACTATTTCAACATTGATAGATCACTTTCACAATACATTATTAATAAAATAATAATTTCATTTAAACAAGTCACATACCCGCGTAGACTACTAAACAGCTGATGCGCGCGAGAAGCTAAAAATTATTTTGAAAATAAAATTCTTATCACTTTCCTTATCAATAAAAACAATATTTAAGAAAATCGCAATAAATCCTATCAAAAACTCAAAACCCCGAGTTTCCCCTTGGCGAGGTGGGTGTTGGTATTCTCCCGGACCAAAATCCATCAAAAAAGCAAAATCCAAAAGGGGGGGGAGGAGGTGCCCCGTTCCCTAAAGCGGAAAACGGTAGTCTTCATAATAAGAATGGGTTCCCCCTTGGTCCGAGGTCTTTAACTTGAATTCCGGCCGAGTTACACTCAACTCAAAATGTGGGGGGGGGTGGGGGCTTTGGTTCCCTAATGTTGAAAATTCATCTGGGGCCTAAGAAATTGAGATGCCCATTGGTCCGGGGTCTCTAAGTCGAATACCGGCTAAGTTATGCTTCGACAAAAATAATTACTCGTTTTTTGGGTCCCCCCCCACTCCGCCCGACGGTCGCCTCTACGCGCGTGACGACCGATGTTGGGTAGCCTACGCGAATGGAACCGCAGTGTTGCCAGATGGTACGATCCTAGTGGGGACATACGATAATTTTGAAGACGCGGTACGATCATCCCTCTTTCCAAACCTGGAAACACTGATGTTGCGTTTTTC
>NW_021779327.1:0-1401 GCF_005508785.2 Acyrthosiphon pisum | reverse complement strand
AATCTTTTGGTACAAATTAAGAAATTAGTGGTATAAATCGGTACAAATTATGGTACAATTAATGGTGCAGGAAAAATGTAAGAAAACTAAATTGGTGGGATTTCGGGTGCCGGGGAAACGTTTTCCTGGCACCTGTAGGGGAAAATTGGTTTTTCTCCGGGAAATCTTTTGGTACAAATTACGAAATTAGTGGTACAAATTGGTACAAATTATGGTACAATTAATGGTGCAGGAAAAATGTGGATTTTCAAACATTGTGGTGCCAGGGAAACTCACCTTGACAAACCGTCTCCGCTCAGAATCGTTTTTCTTATACAGTGATATTATATCATTGAATTCAAATTTAATACTATCCATTATACAGTGACCCACTTGTAACCTACTGTACAGCAGAGCGACATCCACTTACCCACCTTTTTTTTATTTTGAAGCTGATTGCTCAAGATATTAATGATGCAAAGTACATCATATGGAATGAAAATTATAACAATAAAGTTTTTTTTTGTTATTGAACTTAAAATGCCTGGATATTAATAATCGTTTAGCATGTCATTGTCAATTTGTTAGAAAATATTAATCTTTTAAAATTAAAAATATTAACCTATTGCTTAAGCAACATCTTTGTCTGCCTGATCTTCAACTTCCTATTTAAGTGCTTTAACAATACTTTCAAAATTATTTATAATAGATTCATAGTTTTTGTACCGGTGTGACAGGAAAATTATACCTCCTAATTATTATACCCCCCGAGGGTATGATTTTCCCAGGTTAATTGTACCCCCGGTATACCCCCTAGGATATTTATACGCCACAAAATTATATACCGGGGGTACAAATATCCTAGGATAATAATACCTCCATGGGGGTATGAAAAACCTAGAATATTTATACCCCCGGTATGATAATCCTAGGATATTTATACCTCCCGAAATTTCATACCGGGGGTATGAATATCCTAGGAATTATATACCCCCGGTATGATAATCCTAGGCGTTCTATACCTCCCAAAATCTCATACCGGGGGGTACGAATATCCTAGGATATTTATACCTCCCAAAGTTTCATACCGGGGGGTACGAATATCCTAGGCGTTTTATACCTCCCAACATCTCATACCGGGGGGTACAAATATCCTAGGAACTCTATACACCCGGTATAATATTCCTAGGATATCTATACCTCCCAAAATTTCTTTCCGGGGGGTATGAATATCCTAGGCGTTTTATGCCTCCCAAATTTTCATACCGGGGGGTACGAATATCCTAGGCATTCTATACCTCGCAAAAACTCATACCGGGGGGTATGAATATCCTAAGATAATTATATCCCTAATAAAATATTCTTAAGATAGTAGGATATCTATATCCCTTAGTGCCCGTATTACAATAGTTTGAACTAAAG
>NW_021779326.1:0-8610 GCF_005508785.2 Acyrthosiphon pisum | reverse complement strand
AAATGTTCACATCTTATGTACGAATTTTGAAAATTGTATTTATTTTTACCAAAAAATCATTTTAAAAGTTTGATGAAATCGAAGCATTTATACTGTTGCAAGAGCCAAGAAGTGATGACCAATAAAAAACACACACCACACACACAAACAGACATATACCATTGTAAAATCATTAAATTCATCCCTCCTCTCAGAATTTAAAAAAGAAAAGGCTCTATAAGGGAGGTGATAGGGTTGAGTTGGAAAAATTGAAAGTAGTGGCGGTAGTCTATGGATGAACTATGAATACTTAAATGCCATACAAAAAAAATTAACTTCGACGCCACTGAATTTCATGACAACACAATAGTTATATAAATTATTATAATTCATTTTGTAACGTTTGTAATTTACCTATATCCACACAAACCTGTCATGATGATTTCCTGAGTTGAAATCGGTCTTGTAACATGTTAAATATACTGTCTTCAAATTTTCATATTTTGTTCACTGTATAACGCACCCCAAATAATTAAAAACTGTAAATAAATGCCCACTGAGGTTCGACGCTTTTCGAAAGTTCGATTAAAAAAAAAAATAGTAATTTTAACTTTTTTTATCTTTTGAATGCGCGTTTAATTAAATTTTATCAGAATAAACAAAACCCACACACACACAGTACAAAAAATTCCTCGAAAAAATTTTTTCTTTTGTTACAAACTCGGGGCTTCTATTTATTTCCTCTTATTTATAGTTAACCTTCTGTTTACGTGTATTGTGTTCTGTTCTTTCATTGTCGCCATGACATTAATCTAAAGGAAGAGGAAGTGTAAAAATAATAATTATAATAAAAATAGGTAAAAAACGAGAGAATAGTATGTGCGAATATGCGGAGCGCACATGACAAACAATACGGTTTTCGTTTTAATTAAAATGTGCCATGCTCTATTATTACTAAGAAATAATAATTTTCATACTACACTGCTGATAACCTAACTTGAAAGGGGTCCCCTTTAACCTTTAGTCATGTGTCATATACGTGCAGTGTGTGTTTTTTTTATAAAAAAATATTGTTGTGAAAAATATTCAGAGATACATATTTATCATGGAAAAAAATTTATAATTTCACGAGTATTCTTTTAACGGATTGAAAATACGTTGGTATATGAGAACAAAAGTATTATGTTGATAGGCATTATCAATATATTTATTGTTTTTGACATTTAATTTTGTGTGAAGTATGTATAGTATGTATAGGTACTGTACACATAATACGAAAACAATTGACTTAAAGTTAACAGTTGAATCGCTTTATTGTAAATAAAACCCTCCAAGCTATATACTCGTCATACAAAAATAAATAAAAACCTTGTTTTATTTAAAAAAAAAAAATCATAAATCGAAAATCTATTACAAAGTATAAACTGATACAATAATAATTTAATGCTAGAAAGATAATTGAATTTTGAATGCAGAAAATGTACATCTTTTATGTACTTGAGTATATTGCATGTTCTATTTATACTTACATGTATACCAATATATACAAAATGTCAATTCGTTTTCTAAAAGTGTTCGAAATATTTATTATTTTTGTAATATTTATTGCCGAAAATCGATATCTAATGTATAGTTGGTTTCCTGACGTTAAGTATTATTTTGGAAAATATAACAGTTTTAATGGCAGACGTTTCTTTTTTTTTTACCCATTACTTACCGAGGTAATAAATTATATATAAATATTATGTAATTTTATGTAATTTATCGTTTAATACATTTTGATTTTAATCGTTAATAATTATCACAACTATCAAAATTTGATTAAATAAATATTTTAAATCAATTTCATGTTTATACTATTATGTGTATGGTAAAAGTAATGCTAAATGCATGGAAACGACAGTGACATTATAAGTGATTAATGTAATATTGTTGTTATTTTAAGAATATCTGAGATATAACAATTTTTTTTTATACAATATATTTATAATATATTCTAATAATAAAAATCCAAAATTAAATATTGCATTGTGGTGCAAATAAAAATTAATACGTGCAATTTGAAAAAATAATATGATTGGATCGAGAAACTTTTTCCATGCACTCATTTATTTTTATAAGTTTAATATAGTGAGTTTCATAAAAAAAACGCTATTTAAATTTTTAATGCAACGGCTCTATTTGTTGAAGTTATTTTTAATTAATTGGTTTATTGTACCTCGCTTTTATTCGCGTCTTGGCCATTAGCAGTTACACTATTTCACTCATTTTTACCATTGCATTTTTTTCTTTATTATGTATGAATATTAATGTACGAATAAAGTAGATTATTTTAAAATTGTTTTGTAAAAGAAAGATACGAAACAGGGGGAAAAATAAGAGCCATAGATTAAAAATGCGTCTGTTCTCGATCGATGATAATTAAACAGTATTAATAACACTGCCTATATTATAGTGCCTACGTGTTAAATCGACAAGTACGAGTAGGTAAACAATTCTGTAAAAATATATAAAATATGCATCAATTGTATAATATATTACTTATTATATTTGTATGCATACCATTAATGTATAGGTACGTAATAATATATTATATACTATATGTATACGCGGGCATTCAGATTTGTAATGATTTTCACAACGTGTTATTTTTATTACCATATGTATTAACTGTATTATGTGCATATAATGCATGCAAAATGTATGTATAACATAATATTTTATAACCTATACAAAATATTATGTAGGCATATAAATACACGGTAAAAAAATCAACAAAATAACTTTGGGTGACAACAATTTAGTTGGTCTAATTATATTTTAATGAGGTCTGATACAACTAAGTATTGACATTTACTATAAAGTTATGGTCAGACAATTAGTAGTTGTACCAATAAGATATAGCTGGCATGGTTAAATTACATTTAGTTAGAACAAAACGAAATAGTGAAATAAGCTAAAACTTATTGTTGATATAATTTAGAACTATTTACTATAATATATTTAAACGTGATTGCTACCCGTAGTACTAAATGAGTGAGCTAAATGAGCTATGTATATGTCGATGTAAAAAATAGAGCATTTGATCAAAAACCGCATGTGAAAATGCAAATCTTTCGGTGGAAAAAATGAGTTTCAATAAAAAAATTAAATAAAAATGCGTGTTACGGCGGGCGCGAGACCTCGTTTTATGTTGGTTCATAAACGCAAACGTTTTCGTTATTATGTGATGATTATGCTAATATATAATATATTATGCACGTGTACACGAAATTTCTATGTATGGTATATCGAGGGTAGGAAATTATGAGTATACTCAGTACCCATCTAATTATTGTAAGCCGAGAAACAAAAACACTTGTACACACGAATCGAATTAAAATGCAATTACTTTGCTTTAGTGTAACGTAGAATAATTAATAACGTTTCTGCTATAGAGTCTGTACAATTTTGATTTTGCCTCTACCTATTGCATCTACGATGATGTCAACTCACAGTTATAGACACACACATTATATACAGTACTCCGTTATGTGCTTATATTATACTAGAGTCATTTATCAAATCGACAAGACGCACAATTTTCTTATTTTTTTTTTCTCTCGTTCGGTTTTTTCTTCCAATCACTTCGTTAAATTCGCGATCCATAAACGCTATATATTATTAGCTGTCGTTATCGTTCGATTTTAACGATTCGAAAACACGACTCTCGTCAGCAGCACCGTTCTATTCCCAGTCATCACACACACACACACCATGCCGGAAAACCGACGGACTTTCAAGGGAAAAAACTTTGTTTTGGCCTGTTCGACGAAATATAATGAGCCCACAGGCAATCCCAGTGGAAAACTCGTAATGCGTGCGCATGTACACAAAACGCGAGTTTGAAATCGGTTTCGATTGGTTAAATAAATATGCGCCATAGTAGATTCAGTATTAGAATTCAATACCTCGATGCTCCGTGGTAGCGAATAACGAGTGAATCGATTATGGATTACTTGCAGTTATATTTGTAAGTATTGAAGGGAGGAAAAAATTGTAATTCGTACTCGGCGTTATATGTATAGGCGGAAAAATTGGATTTTCTGAATGGTTTCTGTGATATTGATATTTTAGTGATAACTTATAATAGTGACACTAGAAACAGGAATCTAGGGAAAAAAATCCCCAAAGCTATACTTAACCGTACTGTTGGGTACAGCTGTCAAAAATAATAATTAATAATAATAAAAATATATAACATTTGAATGAAAATTATTATATTACATGATATTGCTATATGCATATTTATTTATTTATTTATTTATAAACGGATAGGTATACCCTTTGGTAATAAAAATTAAAAGGACAGTAAGTTGAATCTCAATTTGACAAATATAAATTATATTATATTATAAATGAGTTAATATTTTTTAAATTAATCGTATTCCTGTTTATGAATCCTAACATCTTAATTGATTTTTTAACTAAAGTATATGCTAAAGTAATATACTACTATTATCGATTTTATAATAATTAAAAGTAATAACTAATAACATCTAGACGAATAAAAGTAACAACATTGAAATTATTTATATTTAATGGGAGGTAATTTCGACGAATATATAAGTGACAAATTTGTTTAGATATTACTGTAAAATTAAAATATGATTAAATAGTCAATCATATTATATAGCCCACCCCAAAAATTATTTTTACAAACGCCTCTGGAGTGAATTGACTTCTTATAAAATTTAAAGTTAAGATAATTAGGCATCTAAGCAATATCATAGGCTTTATATTATATTTTAATTTTAAAGCGAGTTATATGAGTACTTTATGATGACAATTATATATAAGTATTTGCTTTGGAGATTTTGAATTTTATTTCCAAGGATTTTTTTCCTGTGACTTTTTTTTCTGGGGAATTTTTATCCGGGGGTTTTTATTCCGGGGATTTTTTTTCTGATTACCTAGAAATAGATACTACCCAAAGTATAGGTTAGTACCTATATAGCAATCGTTTTCTATACTATTCAGTAATTTTTTGCGCTGCTGCAGACATGTGTACGAATTGTTTCAACTTCCAATAACGCGAATTTTCAAGATTTTTATATGAATTATAATCCCAATAGCTGTGTCACCAAAATAATTGTATTTTTAGAAATACAAGCATGTGAGTAAAATAAAAATTTAAAAAAATTAAAGGAGATAAACAAACGCTGAACACTATTCCACTGTGCAGCACCAGATACAATAGTGTTTATGTGCCCTAAGAGTTATAAAAAAGAAAAATTATGCGTTTGCAGTTTGTCTGAAGTTTTAGGAAACGGTTTTTGACATGCACGAATAATACATGCGCACATAATGATAATATATAAATGTATTTTAAAAATAAGATGGTACTATACACTACACGCGGTTATTTATTTGGCTAGGTTAGGTAGATCACTAAAACGTTGGTTCACGTATTGGATCACTACCAAAAAATGAAAACTGTATCGCGTTTTAAAAAGAAACTATCTGTATCTGAAACACACATTAGGAAAACGAGACACTACAATATTTCATAAACTAATGTGTTTGTATGTCCTTAAAAACGTTTTAAATTTAAATTGTACACACACACACACACACACACACACACACACACACTATATGTGCATTATATATAGTGTACGTGTGTGATTTTTGTCGCGAGTTGGAACATAAGAGCAACGTAAACAGAATTCTTCGAAAAAAAAATAAGGATTCTCAAAGGACTAAGAGGGATGGAACATCTGGTTCGGGGCGCAGCAATATATACATGTCATCGTTTCTGTACGGTGGGGAAAGATACATTTCTCAGAATCACACTGTATTTTTTTGGTCTTTTTGTTTATTTTTTTCTCCGTTCAATATCGTACGAAATACAATTCGAACGATAATTTAAATATTACAATAATCGATGGACTTTATGCAGTTGTGCGGAGCGTTTTCAATATTTTATCTGTTTGCTTTACTGTAATATTATATTTATTGTAATATATATATATATATATAGGTGGTATTCAGTGAGATGCTGTGCTGTTGTTTCTTTTTAAGACCATTATATTATATACTATATAGGTAAGAGACGAAAATCTTGTAAATATAGGTAACCCAGAGACTCGTTAAAAATCGAATACGCCCAAATGAGTCAGCTGTTCGTCAGCCTCATACAGAGGATAACATTAAAACCGGATTTCCTCGCCTTTCTTAGAGGGTAAACACATTATTTCGAGTTAGGGTGGAAAAAATATAAATGGTAATTCTTGATGTTGTTTTTTTAAAGGGTCTTTTTTATTATTTTTGTTTGGTATTTTAAAAATTACCTTTTCTCATATTCTTACAAGTAATTTCCGTCTTGTGTTTGACTGGTTCAATTATTCAAGAAAATTAATGATTCAGGGTAGTTACAACTGTTACAAGATATTGATTGTTGGTTAAAATTGTTATATTGTTTTCCGTACAATTTTCTTTCGTATCACTAAAATTTGTTGTTTTTACAAATAAGATTAGAAATTTAAAAAAAATGTTTATAAAAAACCATATTTTTTAATTGTAAGACTTGAAATAAATCCTACGAGTAAAATATTAGTATATTCGATATAATAACAAGATAGATATCAACACCTATGTTGATATTTGATATACATGATGCATCATGTTATGGGATTAATAAAATATTTTATTAGATTTGTATATTTATCATTATATTTTATTCACAAAGACAGCATTGATATTAATTGAATAAAGTAGCTAAGTAGGTAGTTAATACCTTTTCAATTTCATCATAAATGAAAAATGAAAAATGAAATAAATAGGTTGCAAAACAAACTACATAATGTAATTATTTATGATTAATATTGACCATATAATGAATTCTTAAATTATACGTTTTAATAATTAAAACAACTTATAATCTTTGATTTTGTTTGGTACCTATACTAATATATTCACTTTATTATTATATAGAATATAGATTACAGATAAACTATATTTAAGAAAAATATATTATATAAAAATAGTAAATTTGTAGATTTTTGTGTATTTTATTGATCGTGTACCTATTCCTGCAAATGCAGCACGTATTGATAAATTCCACGATCCTATGATGCATCATTATACTTATTATATTAATATAGAATAAAATGGATTGACATTGAAAAAATGTTATTATTCGAATGTTTGCAACCATGATTGATGATATTAGTACATCTTAGGTTTCTTGTTCAGAAAATCTAACAAGTAGACAAATTTCAAAGATATTACTCTTATATAATGTCCAAACCGAACGTGATGTTTAATGTATAATATAGTTAATCCAAACAGAGTGTCACAAATGCTCTTTAATTTCACGCCGTAATGTTCACGAGCTTAAATCCAAACTACCAGACCGTGTTTACAGAACTCGTTTCCGGCTAAGTCGGGTTGGATTAATATTAGGCACGCAAATTCTGCAGACAATTTGTGTACCTTTTACCTGAATATCCGATTACCGACACGGAAAACTGAAAAATGATTCAAAAGGCAGTCATTGTCGTGGCGCCATACTGTTTTATTGAAATCTTGAATGGTTTCAGGACGTATACAAAAGGATCCTATTGCTATATAAAATGAAAGAATTCAATTTGCTGATAACAATCAAGTAAACCGATTTTTCTGCAAAACTAACCGAAATACATAAATCATTACTTTTCCCCTTCTATTCTGAACATATAAGAAAATTAGCGATTGCGTTTGTTTCATTAAGATAATGTCACTTTATTACTACGCGTATTAAATTTAAATTACGTTATATTATGTGATGTACAAATTGTGCTAGTTTTATACATATATATGTACGTGTTGACCTAATATAATGCAATGTAATGAGCCTGGGAAAATACTAACCAAAAAGGTTTTGTTCAAATATTTGTACAAAATATACTTGATACCATCGAACTAGTCTATTTTAACAATGATAATACAAAAAAAGAAAACAATTTAAAAATCAAACAGCAATCGTATCAAGCGTAGTGTATTTGTCTCTGTGTGACATAATTTTAAAACACAATATTAGTATACTCGATAACGAGTAAAATGGTCGACACACACGTACAACATATCATAATTTTATAGTGTAGCAGGGTTATCAATATTTACGTACGCGTTACGAATGAGACGCAATAGTGACTATTAAGCATATAAGAGTTGTCATAATAATACGCGGAAATAGTATGGATAAAATACAATACTATGCTAGATTTTAAACAATATGCGTAATTATGTGCATTTCGTATAATATGCACAACCGAAATATTTTTGACTTGCATTCGAGTTGCCTGTGATCAATACGATGTCCTGTAATAAAATAGAGCCAAGGTCGTCGTAAATCATGACTGCGTTCAAAGCAATACAGTGGTGATTATTTTTTTTCAAAAATGATTTCTAAATTGAGAACGAGATAGGGTCAAACAGATAAAAAAATAATAAATAAATAAATAACCGTCTTCCGCACGTACAGTTCCGGTGCAGCAGACGACTGTAAAACTATAGACTGTAGAGTTAGGCACGACCATTGCAATATAATAATAATATAATAATATTGTATTGTAATATTCTTTATTATATTATTTTATTATGCTCGCG
>NW_021779325.1:0-1027 GCF_005508785.2 Acyrthosiphon pisum | reverse complement strand
GGCCGGTATAATTATTATAATATATTTACAAAAACAAATTATATTTTTATAATTTAAGCATAATATATATTAAGAAAATCAAATACCTACGAAGGTATTATGTTTAATATCTTAAACTATTGCAATTCATAGAAGGAATTTCGGTATTTACACTATTTTCCCTCCAATTCATGCTAATGTATTATTTAGAAATCTGTGGTATTGGTATTTTATTATTTATTTTTTATATTGTATGGTAGAATTCAGTTAGTTGCGTGATAATATTGATAACCTTATTTTATCATTATTTATGTGTATTTTGATTTTGAACTTTTTTACACAAACGAGTTACCGAGTTAGTTACAATACTTACAAACGTGTGTTTAGTGTAAAAAATTAATTGAACTGTGCAATTTAAATAATGTGTGAAGCTGGTAAAAACGAAAGAAGGGTGCTGAAAAGGTATACGAGAAAAAAATAAATAACTGTTGGGAAATATTTACGTGGAACATTGTTTTAGATTTTCAATCCTAAGCTATAAAAGTCGAACATTTTACAAATTTTGTCATAATTTGAACTTTAAATGCATGTGCGCCTATGTATTTTTAATATTTTTCAATTGCTATTGTAACAATATATCAGGAGC
Source organism: Acyrthosiphon pisum (assembly GCF_005508785.2). Taxonomy (NCBI): domain Eukaryota; kingdom Metazoa; phylum Arthropoda; class Insecta; order Hemiptera; family Aphididae; genus Acyrthosiphon; species Acyrthosiphon pisum. The sequence continues at coordinate 402 of NW_021779325.1, read as the reverse complement.
CTTGTATTAAATTTTCACGCTTTTTGGCCTAACCAATAACATTTTATTTTTATTTATAGAAAAAAAAACTAAAAAAATTAAAATTTTAAATGTTCCGTAAACAGCTCAAAAAGAGTCAAATTATTTTCAAAATTTTACCGTGTATAAAAAATTCTAATATAAACATTCAGTGAAATTTTCAAGTATCTACAGTCATTTGTTTTTTAATTACAACAAAATAAGAAAACCGTTACATGAGAAATTGAGTGAATATCAAATGTAAAAATATGAATTTCAAACGCTCATAAAAATTTAATTTGACTTTCTTCTAGACATTTTTTTTTTGCTTAAGGTAGACAAATTTATGAGGAATCTTGTATTACATTTACAAATCTTAGATTTAAAAAAAATGTTTTATGAATT
>NW_021779324.1:0-1713 GCF_005508785.2 Acyrthosiphon pisum | reverse complement strand
GGCATGTCGGGCATCTCAGATTACGTTTAACTTGCGGTTTGCTTCCTGTTCCTCAGGTGGACGGAGCATAATATTTTACCAACCTCTTTAACATCGGCGTGCGCAGACTTCAATTCCGGTCGAGCCTGGTAGAATTAGTGCCCCAATACTTTGAAAGTGCCCCTATTTTTTTTTTTATACATTAACATACATTTTTATTGTAAAATTTTAATTTTGTGTAATATAAAAAGTGTAATATTTATATGTAAAAATATAATCAAGTTAAATATGCACACAACATATAATATGTGCTAATTTCTAAACATATATTTTTAATGTTAAAATTAAAACGATATAAATAATAAATACGACCGATATTGGCAAGAATAAAATTAATTATAATAATATTATGTCCCATCATATTAATTCACCGAACTTTAATATAAATATTATTAAACATTAAACACTAACAGACCAGTGTGTAGTGACTGAGTGACAACAATAAACAGTTAACAACTTAACATACTGATTAGTGAATAGATTATTGAGAAATGAGAGGTCAGTCTGTTTACGGTCTTCTATTTGAAAGCGACTAATTATACACGTATATGCTTTTCCGTGGAGCAATACATCTACGGTCGTCCGCACTCGGTTTATATTAATATTAAATAAGCACCATGTATATGTATACTATTTATAGATTATAACCAACTTATTAATGTATTTAATCAAAGTACTTATTTTGTACACAATGTTTTTGTTAGATGAATACAATTAATGTAGAGGTACACACAAATAGTTGTTATTTTATTTCACTGTCACTACAAATAAAATTTTCAGACATATTATTATAATTTATAATAAGTATAGACAAACGTTTTACTATGCCCCCAAAAAGATTCCGGTCGAGCCCCGGCTCCACCGGATCGCCCCCTGCGCACGCTTATGCTCTTTAAGTGTCGTTGTAAACTTTTTTCCACCGTTCAAAACGTATGTCTTGCACTGCAATAGCGGTATCGTCAGTATATTATATTATGTAATAGGTTATTGATTGGTCTTTTGATATTGGTTGGTCGTTGGTGTATATATTATATGCATATTAAACATTGTTGGTGCTAGTATACACTGCCCCGTGGTAGACCATTTTTAGACTTTCTCCGTCTGCTGTTTTTTTTGTTATGACTTACGAAAAACCTCCTATTACTTAGTTAAGCTTCTACTAACTTTACGAAACGGAAATCGTGTGATTTTATATAACTTGTATGGTTGTATGTCATGATCCTATGATTGATCGTGTATTCATGTCATAGCTGTTAGATCTATGAAAATTAAACCTGTGATTTTCTTTACTTCATAACCGCTTTCTATATATTATAATATAATATTATATTGTTTTGTGTTGACGGTGTTGTCTATATACGAATATAAATCTTTTATTAAAAATAAGACTCGACACTTTAGCCATTGGCTTTTTTCGGCACTTCTATTATCTCGTACATAAATCTTTCCGCGCCGTCCGTATAGTGGCGGCACTATCAAGATTTTCAAACTAAGATTTAACCAAGATTTAAAAAATTTAGGATAATGGAAGTAAAGGTACTTTTGCTGGTCACTGCATTGGCGCAACTAGACATTTGAAGTAGGGGGTGCTTAAGCTCCACCTTTTTTTTGTGACTCGATGGGACCTATCCGACCTAACATCACTATTTGCCTATATGTTTGCTTTTATTAACC
>NW_021779323.1:0-902 GCF_005508785.2 Acyrthosiphon pisum | reverse complement strand
CACTAAATTAAGTTAGGTATGGTAATTAATATAAAAGGAACGGAATGAACATATTTTGAAATTGAACATATTTTGTCATCGTTTCGACTTGGATTTCTGTTATTATTGATATAACCACATGTGTTGGTGGATGGGCACTATGAAATTGCCTATTGTCCTACCCTATTTCCAGTTTCGTCTATATGTGACTTTCGGCTAGCATGACAACGTTGCACAAAAATAACGTACGCAATCGTGTTATGAAAAAAGGTTGAAAAAGGTACCGCCGATAAACAGCGTACGCAATCGTATTCTACCCATATTAATGGTGACATTCTACATGGTCGACGGTCCATACTTAACCAATCGAAATTATACCCAATTCCATGTGTATAGTTCATGTAACATAGTACAGTAAGGTTTCGTCTTTGATCAAGTCAGTTGAAGTCACTGTAGTATGTAATGGATCATGGATGTGTTAAATTTGAATTGAATCATTGCGAACAAAAAAAACGACACAGAACTGAGATACTCAATACCTGTATAATGTATAATTTATAATTGGTACCTATACATACAACATACTCTAAGTAATAAGGTTGAATAATTTTTTGAAAAGCATAGAATTTATTTTATTATGAACTATTATAGTAGGTATATTATGTATTTAAAAAAAATATAAATATAATGTAAAATAATATTGTATTATATAATTTAAATTATATTTATCTTAAAATTGTTGTTTTTTTATTCATAGTAAACATTTTAAGAAAAAAATTTTTGTTTTCATCTTCATCGTTAATATTTGTCTTACAGAAGTAATCAACTGGTTTACTGACATAATTTTCTGCAAAATAAATTGGTATTAGATCTGTTAAGTGTGTTCATTAGATTTCCATCCACAAACACGTATAGAACTCTAT
>NW_021779322.1:0-1093 GCF_005508785.2 Acyrthosiphon pisum | reverse complement strand
TATAAAATATTCTATTTTCTGGATAATTAATTTATGAAATTACACTATATTATAATATGTGTAAAAATAGCGTAAATGTAGTATGTAAAATAAATGTAATAAAATAAAATATAATACGTAAAGATAATTTAATATACACCAAAATAAAATAATTTGCTTATTCTACGTGAGTAACTGTTATACCTAATAAAAATCTATAAAATTTATTATACTAATATTTCAAATCTAATTTGAATATTTCTAATATCCTATATTTATCCCGTTCTAACTACTTTTTGCGACTAAAATAATTATTTAATACAATAATATGTTATTCTAATGTAATGCAAGCATTGCATCTACGTTAATTCAAGCTTTATTCTAATGTTTTCTAATACTAATGGTTTCTAATACTAAGGGTTTCTAATACTAAGGGTTTCTAATACTAAGGCGCCTTATTCTTATATATTTCCCTACTCGAAATAATATTCAATCTATTCCAAATTCTCTTCACTATATTTTCAAATACCTCGATTAATCAACTCTATTTTTCATCACTTATATATCCTCGTAAATCAAATTATATCATCATATTTTATATCATCAACTCTATTCACTTATATCATCAAAATTATTCATCATTATATATCATCAAATTCTATTCATTTATATCATCAAAATTATTCATCATTATAATCATCAAATTATATTCACTTATATCATCAAAATTATTCATCATTATATATCCCCAAAAATATCAAATTGTATTCATATATCATCAAAAATCTATTCATTCATCAATTATATTCATTATATCTGTGCGCGCACTATTCAAAAATCATCATTATATATCAATATCAAAAAAAAAGGACTTATATTTTGCCTATAAAAATCTCAACTCATTAATTCATAATATTCATTCAACACAAAAAGGACTTAATATCTGCCTAGAAAAAAAAAAGGTATAAGGTCTTAATATCCGCCTTAGAAAAAAAAAACTAAAAGGTCTTAATATCCGCCTTGGTAAAAAAAACCTATTACTTTTTATATATACCCACAAAGATATATATCATTCCCCCTAAGAAAAATCTATTGTTAATATGTTTTATTACAC
>NW_021779321.1:0-792 GCF_005508785.2 Acyrthosiphon pisum | reverse complement strand
GAGATTTAAAAAATATTAAAAATCTTAGTCACAGTTTTTTTTTTATTAGCATTTAAAGTTAAAAAATTGACACAATATGTAAAAATCACGAAAATTAGCAAATTATTTTGAGTTAATAATTCGTAAAAATTTTTCTTTTTAGAACTAAGATTTTAAAATGTAATACAAGATTCCTTATAGAATAATCTACCTTTATCAAAAAAAAAATGTCTATAAGAAACTCAAATTAAATTTTTATGAGCGTTTCAAATTCATATTTTTACAACATTCGATATTCACTCGATTTCTTACGTAACGATTTTCTTATTTTGTTGTAATTAAAAAACAAGAGACTGTAGAAACTTGAAAATTTCACTGAATGTTTATATTAGCATTTTCTATATACGATAAAATTTTGAAAATAATTTGACTCTTTTTGAGCTGTTTACGGACATTGTAAGTTTTCAATTTTTTTAGTTTTTTTTTCTATAAATATCAATAAAGTTTTATCTATTGAGCCAAAAAGTGTAAAAAATAAATACAAGGCTCCTGATACATTGTTATAATAGCAGTTGAAAAATATTAAAAATACATGGGCATAATTATTTTTTATAAGCATTTTAAGTTGAAATTTTTATAAAATTTATCAAATTTAAAATTGAATAATTATTTTGTAGTTAAAAATTTATAAAATGTTCAACTTTTATATCTAAGGATTGAAAATTTAAAACAAGATTCCACGTAAATATTTAATTCTGTTACCAAAAATTCTAAGAAATACATAAGCACAGTTAATTTTATAGTCATTTTAAG
>NW_021779320.1:0-1049 GCF_005508785.2 Acyrthosiphon pisum | reverse complement strand
TTTTTATACTCATTTTAAGTTCAAATTTCGATGAAATTACATATTAAAATACCTAGAATAACTATTATAGTTATTTGTTGTGATTGTATAATATTATTCGTGGGTACTTGAAACTTATAAAGTATACCATTATGTATCTATGATAATATCACGGTTTGTTGTTGATGTATAACGCGTTATAAGTACCTAATGGATATTGTGATATGATTAATTTGGAATTTATTATAGATACCTACTATTGGTCAATTTTTTTTTAATACTTTAGATAAGTATACCTATAAAAGGGCATCCGCAGGAATTTGTCATGGGGAGGGCAAAATATTTTCCTTTTTACATTTTTTGTCTCACTATCCTATTAGTTATAAAGTATTTTTGTGACATATTTTTTTTCATATAAACAAGGAATGTAAAAAAATGTATGAATTATACGTACATTGTTAGTTAAAAACTTAATCTTGCTGCATTCATTTTAATTAATTGTTATGTCATTTTAAACTATCAAATACATTATTTTTTAATAGATAAAATGTTATCGTTGGTTTTATAGTTTTAGGTAATTCATAAAATAAAACATTTCGAGCTTGAAAAGTTGTAGCTATTCTATGAACATTTAATTTTTTTTTACAAAAAAGTAAAAACTTGGTTGACACTACAGTATGGCACTTGGTCCTACCACTACATCTCATAATCTATAAAAGCAACGTTCTTAGTTCTGGCTTAGTTCTGGCCCTTGAATCGAGTGTAAAAAAAATCACTCTGTAAAAAAAAATATATATTTTTATTTTTTAATTTTAAACAGTTTATTTTGCGATATTGTATATTACAACGGTACCTAATGATTGAGGTTGGGATTATAATGCAATTTGCGTTGTTTTCCAAATCTACGGGATACTCGTTTTATAACATAAATACATTGAATTTTTTGACGATTTTAAATGTAAGGTTATTTTATGTATTTAAAGATTTTTAGAGCATTTTGAAATTTTTTATAAATTTAAATTTGAAATTTTCACATGTTATATGATTTTTACAATAAATATATGATCTTA
>NW_021779319.1:3037-4066 GCF_005508785.2 Acyrthosiphon pisum | reverse complement strand
CAGGCACACAAATATTTATAATATATATATTTAGTATAGATTGTACTCTCACCGCTACCAATATAGAGGTAAATGGATTGAATGATTGAATGTTTTTAAAACATAATAATAGTTCACTGAACGATATTTACATACCATTAGGTTACACACCTATATTATATTTTAGCTTATAAATCCTTAACTCCAAATACACCAATGGAGTGTGTTTAACATAAATATATAAATATATTCGTTTCAGGAACATGCGTCAGGTGTGGCTGGCAGAAAGAGCCCTAGCTGATCCCGCAGCTGGGCCACCTAGACCAGTCCGAATGCATTTCGTCGAAGATGCGGCCCGGGATAGGGGCCGGAAGAACCTGCCTACCGCAAATGAAGTTGCGGCCGTGTTCGTAGGTGAGGGTGGTCTCCCTCCCAGACACATCAATCTGGTCATCTACGACACAAATCCAATCGACCAGCAACGGAGGACGCAATTCATACCAGCGGGTTGGTTAACAAATATTTAACACTTACAATATTTACTATACACTAGGAATGAATTACTTCCTTTTCGCCTGTTGTACACAGGGCCGTCCCAAGGTTTTTCGGGGCCAGGGGCAAATTAATTTGGGGGCCCTTCGACCATAATAATAAAATATGATAAACAAAATACTCACTGAGAATAACAAAATGTTTATACCTAAACGTATTTTTCCAAACCTTAACCAATCAAGCTCATTTAAATTCATGTACCTACTGCATTACATACTTACATAATATAATTGAATATCATTCATATTATTTATATCAATATTATTCAATACATTATTAGCAATGTATTACCATGTATACAAAAAACTACAATTTATACTAGATGGTTATAAATATTCAAGGAAAATATTAACTTGGATGTTTATAGGATTAAATAAATAGATAAGGTAGATTAAGAAAATTAAAAAAAAATTTACATATATTATTTTATTATTTTAAATAAAATATTAAAATGTATATTAGAAACACCTTTTTCCTAGCTTTTTTTTCAGCAAAGCT
>NW_021779319.1:0-1064 GCF_005508785.2 Acyrthosiphon pisum | reverse complement strand
CTCACGCACACACATAATATTAGAACAGATGTCAGTTAAATTACACCTAGAATCATAGTTTTACAACATTATACATTTTGGAAATTCTTTTGAAATTTAATTACTTAATAACTAATATGTTAGGTCAAAACTGACTTCAACCCTTTCACTTGTGCAGTAATACTTATTACATTAGCAGTTTGAGTTTGTTGAGTGATAAAACAAAAGCCATTACATTATTTCAAAAAACGCCTAACCCCTATATATATTGTAGTGATAGTGTGACAATAAGTTACATTACTTCAATGCTTAATTCACTATTCTCTTATTTCATAATTTTAATGACTTGGAATTATTAATACTTGGCGTATAGAAATTAGCTGACCTAAGAGTTCATATTTACATTATGTACCTGATATACAATAAATAAATAACTCATATAGAATCATGGTTTTAATTGTACAGTAAATATCCGACCACATACATTCTGGACATTCTTTTAAAATTGAATTAGTTATTTACTAATTAATTAGGTCAAAACCGACATATATAATACTTATTAAATTATACATTATACATTTGAAAACAGCATGGATCAACATAATACCTATCACAATTTTTCCTCCTAAATAAATTGTTTTCATAAATTTGTAGTGGTAGTGTTACAATAAGTCTACAATCAAATCTAATGTTACATTACTAAACTATTAATATATTTTGTGGTTGTACAAAACATTATGTAGGTACTTGCTATACACACAACACAAAAAAAATAAATAGATATCAACAACTACTAAATAGAGTTAAATAGAGTTAAACGTATAGATTCATAGTTTTGATTTCACAGTATAAAGTATATTTAATAACTAATAGCACTTACAATATTATAGCCGACCTTAGAGTTAATATTTTCTATATATTATTTCATATCTATTATTACACACAACACAAACGTATCTCCATAAACTAACTCTCAGCTACTACAGACCTTTGGTTTAGCAATTAACTTAAAATTCATTATATTTCTCAAGGGTCGTGTCACTCAGATCCCATGTTGTATCCGCTGTTTTTCCCATACGGCGAGG
>NW_021779318.1:0-815 GCF_005508785.2 Acyrthosiphon pisum | reverse complement strand
GAGTTTGAGTGTCTAGCTATCAGTCATCTCGGGTGAAAATCGATTCCCGAAAGGAAGCATTGGGAGTGTAGGTCGATCGTATGCAAGTAGCTAGTCACGTAGGCAATCCGACTACGTCGGATCGCAGACCCCCGGGCGTGTATGTCCGGATCTCGTATGTGTTGAAATCAGAAATTCGGATTCTGAGTTTGAGTGTCTAGCTATCAGTCATCTCGGGTGAAAATCGATTCCCGAACCGAAGCATTGGGAGTGTAGGTCGCTCGTATGCAAGTAGCTAGTCAGGTAGGCAATCCGACTACGTCGGATCGCAGACCCCCCGGGCGTGTATGTCCAGTTCTTGAGTGTGTATGTTGAAATCGGAAATTCGGATTCTGAGTTTGAATGTCTAGCTATCAGTCTTCTCGGGAGAAAGTCGATTCCCGAACGGACAATCCGCTTGCGGCGGATCGGATGCAGTGGGAGTGTAAGTCGCTCGTATGCAAGTAGCTAGTCAGGTAGGCAATCCGACTACGTCGGATCGCAGACCCCCCGGGCGTGTATGTCCGGTTCTCGTATGTGTTTAAATCGGAAATTCATATTCTGAGTTTGAGTGTCTCGCTATCAGTCTTCTCGGGAGAAAGTTGATTCCCGAAGGGACAATCCGCTTGCGGCGGATCGGATGCAGTGGGAGTGTAAGTCGCTCGTTTGCAAGTAGCTAGTCAGGTAGGCAATCCGACTACGTCGGATCGCAGACCCCCCGGGCGTGTATGTCCAGTTCTTGAGTGTGTATGTTGAAATCGGAAATTCGGATTCTGAGTTTGAATGTCTAGCTATCA
>NW_021779317.1:0-1120 GCF_005508785.2 Acyrthosiphon pisum | reverse complement strand
GAATTAAATTAACTTAAAACATAATGTATAGTCAACGACGCGAAAATTCCGAGACAGTAATTTAGTGATAAAATAAGTTAGTATTTAATATAGTAATAAGATATTTTTATGTAGCAATAGCATTAAAAAATGAGGGCATTTTTTCCAAAAAACAACGGGGACTGTCGTATATTGTAGACAGTCGTCGCTGTAATATTATTTAATTTAAACATATTACATGTAAAAATCAACGTAGCAATTTAGATATTAATATAGGTCAATGAAGCAAGATGTGCTGAGGCAGCAAAAACTATTTTACTATATAACACTGCCGCGGCCGTACGCGCAAGGACAGGGGAATCCCCGTTGTCACTGAGTGAGTCGTTGAGAACGGGCTAGGGCGGTCTGAATTCGCGAAGTGTTTAATTTATATTTGTTTTAAAATTCAATAAAAGTGTTTCCGACCATTAAAACCCGAGTTAATAAATTTAATAAATATGTCTATCACATAATTTTCAAATTTCAATTTCATAAAAATTAGATGAATAATAAAACATGAAATAATATTAACTTAAATTAAAAATATTAATTCAGTATTTTATGTTGTGTTAATAATAAATTTATAAGAGGTACTATGATTAATAATATGTATTATGTATTTACAGGTAAAAAAATTATGAATAAAATAATTATATTTGATTTTGATTTCACAAATTAACAGTCAAGTTAAATTAACAGTTTAATTCTTAACCAATTTGTGTTTGTACTAATTCATTTTTCAACTGTTAACAAATCAATGTCAACATACATTGGAAATTCAAGATTTTATAAGTTATTAAGTGGTTAATACCTATTGGTACTATAACATGTAAGTATTGAACCAAATAAAATTATTGTCGATTAAAAATAAATATGTCTAACGCATCATTTTCAAATTTCAGTGAAAAAAAAAAATGTTTCTGTTTTTTATATACTATATTAAATAGATGAAAATAATATTAATGTTGTAAACAAATGTTTTATATTTGCAGGGAAAAACTGAAAGATAAAATAATTATAATCAATTTTGAATTCACTAACTATCGACGTACACTAAGGAACTGATTTAATACTTATTATTACAGAAATATCATACAAAAGC
>NW_021779316.1:0-1413 GCF_005508785.2 Acyrthosiphon pisum | reverse complement strand
CAAAGACGCGAACAATTTGGTCCCGCACCAAAACATTTTTTGCGCGTATGTTGTGCTGTAGTACAGCTACTGCAGATTAGATAATTATTATAAATTGTATGAAAATGTAAATCGTAAATTTCTAGAAAAATTTGATTACGTATGTATTATGCTTATGCATTATACCTGCACAAAATTGCATTAATTACAAATAACATGTGTCTATGTTGAATAATTCAATAACGGTTTCTATTTTATGTATAATTAATAATGTAAATTGTAAATTTCTAATACAAATTAGATTGCCTATGTATTATGTTTATGCATTATACCTACACAAAATTGCATTAATTACAAATCTGTATATATAAAAAGACTTGTCCTGGGTGATTCATCATCGCCTAGGCGGAACTGCTGAAGCTATGGATATGACATTTTCAGTAAATGTACTTATTAGTTATTACTATGTATAGGCGCACTAAGAAAGGATTTTTCGAAATTCGCATTTTAAAGAGGTGCTCAAACAGGGATCTTGAAGTTCACGATGGAAATTGGAAATTTTATTTTTATTTATTTTTTAAATAGTTGCCATTGGTTACAGTCTACAGTATAAATTAATATTTATTTATTATTGGTTTCCATTGGTTATTTGGGCGGATCAGGTACAAGTTAGCACCAAATCAAATTATTGAACATTGCAGCAAGTTACACCCAAAAACAGTTGAATAATCATAATTTTTTAAGTTGCAATTTTTTACGGACAACGGAGTGCACGGGTTCAGCTTGGTATGAATGTTTGTGTGTAGATTAAACCTCTGGGAAGAAGATTGACTTATTTAGGAATGGTTAAATTTGGTTTTTTTTATACAATAGGTAAGACACATAATATCAATTGTTCAAAACAGCTTAAATTTCTTATTACTGAATATGCTAAACAAAATGTACCAGGTACATATTTTCAGTGTTCAATGAAAGTAAGTGTAACAAGTTAGGTAGCTATAGGTTAGGTATAGGCACCTACTGTAACGATGTTACTTTACTTATAAGTTATAACGTGTTAATAATTTTTTCCAATTATATATATAAATGAATGTTTGTGTGCATATTAGACCTCTGGGAAAAGATAGGCTAATTTAAAAAGGGTTAAATTTTGTTTTTTTTATTCATCGGATTTTAGTATGGTTAGGTTAGGTTAGGATTTTGTATTAATTGATTATATTAATCCACCGTAGGTGGAATTAAGTAAAAACGACAAACTTGGTATAACTTTGATATTTTAGAGTTAAATCATACACTTACGTACAAACAGCACAGGATCCGCGATCTATTGCAGGTAGATTGCCTACCTAATAATATACTGGTGTGAAACAGAATTTTTATTCCGGGAAACAGAAAAGTTAAGATAAATCTAGAATATCATACACCGAATATTAA
>NW_021779315.1:0-2214 GCF_005508785.2 Acyrthosiphon pisum | reverse complement strand
TTATACCCTTTAAATTATTATTTTTATGATTATTCTTGACGATTTTTCGTTTCATTTGTCCATAATATCCGTTACCTATATTGGTGTTATATAAACGTCCAAGTTAAAACGTGTCATATTTTAATTCTCAACCATGTCCGTATGACATTTACACGACTGAATGTGTTTTTTAATTTAAAATTTAAAACTATTAGTTTTGTTACTAGCCATTCGAAGATTTTCATTTTTATTTAAGTTCTCAAAACTTTATCCCCAGACTAAATACATACTTCAAAAAACGCGTATACTGCAATACGCATCATTCACTTTTCACTCTGATCGCTACCAGGGTGGCAAGGATTAAACTAAAATTAATTACGTTTATTTGAATATATTATAGGTTTGAAAAAAACCAATGTTTGAACATTAAAATATAAACTAAGCATTTTACATACAATCGTTTTAAATAGGTACCTACAATAGTAAATTAATTTCAAACAAACGAACTATGCTCACAAATGAAACAATTTTAATTGTTCTGTAAACTAAATTAACAGATACGTTATATACTTTATAGCTAATATAATTTAAATCATAAACACGAGCTATTTAAATTATTCATTAAAGTAAATAATTATCTATCATTATAAGCAAAAATGTTTCATATGAATCATAGCGTGTCTTATGAATATGATATCTAATATCATCTTATATCTTGTATGATATTATATTTTAACTGTGTGAATATATAAAAAGTAACCGAATATAAGTAGAAAAGCAATATCGCTATTTTTGCAAACAGCGATCGTCATTATTTATGATACAACAGGTGTCTAAAAAATAAACTTACTTACGTACCTACTAAAAATAGACCGTTAAAAACACAAACTATTTTTTTACAATCCGTCACGTAAACTTTTATTACTGCAGCGTTATGCGAAATGTTCTAATTTATATTTTAGAAACGGATTAAGATTCAGTAGGCATAATAGTTTTAATTGGTAGAATAGTATAAACGACATATATAAATATTTTTAAAATTTAAAATCGATGAACGTAATTATTATGATGTAATTAGGACCATACATGATACATATTGTTATTCTTTCATATATTTTAACATAAATTTCACAGTGTAAAATATTTTTTGGGCACAATTTAAAACATAATTATTAGGTAGATAGTTCTAATATATTGGTTTATTTAATGGAGCATTTTTATTCGTTAATTATATGAAAATAATATGAGCGTGCTGTTAAATAATATAATCATGACAGTCAAAGATGGTATTTTGGACCAATATAATCGTTCAATGATTCATTCTCCAGCCCAATACAGTAGATAATTCTTTGTTCACATTCAACCAATTTTCAACCAAACCATTAAAAGAATCATTATACGTTTTATAAACGGGGGTATTGTAGAATATTGTGTATAAAATACCCTCACACAATACCTGAGTTTTTAGACTAATTGTAATATAATTCACACACAAGCTACACAACGAGAGGGTGAATCGTAAATAGTTCTAGCCAACAAGGCATTTATTATTCGTGAATCGTACGGTTGAATCAGTTTTGTTTGCCTTTTAAAAGTGAGACAAAGTAAATATTGATCTCTGTTATTTCAAGAATGTGATTAAAAAATGTACCTATCTTAAGTCATAACATTTTTTGAGAATAATTATATACGTACTTTTGTGGTACTAAGCGTTTTCTTATTAATATAAAAAAATAACTCTTAATTTTAAAACCTATAACAATTATACATAGTTTTAATTTATTGTAAAAAGCTTTGACAAAAACTGCATACAATTATTATTAACATTTTTTAATATAATATATCATGATGCATCATAATTTCAACTTGTAAACACAATCTTCAAAAAAGGAGTAATGATAATGGTTTTCACTGCACACCCTTATGAAAAACAGAAAAAATCGATTTAACTGTTGCAATCTCTTAACGGATAAACATTTATAAAATATTATATAACGACTGTTTATTATCTTTTTTTTTGTCTACAAAATGTTTAAATGAACCATATTAAAAACCAATCCCCTTACTGTACGTTAAAAGGGTCTGAGTGTTATTACACTTAAATCACACTTTAATTATCTTCCTAATGTTTCAAATAAAACTATGGGGTCCTAACACAAAAGTTTTGAAGTTCAAAATTAGAAACCACACTAACATAGTGTCGTGATAACCATCAGTGACACTCCGAGGCAATCG
>NW_021779314.1:0-841 GCF_005508785.2 Acyrthosiphon pisum | reverse complement strand
GATAGAAAAGTTTAGGGCAACTTTTAAATGTGCCATCGATATATAAAGTTTTACACTCACTTAAAAATTTTAAATTTGTCGTCGTTGAAAATGCTACAATATTTTTTTCAGTTTTATTTATTAGTAAAAAAAATGTCATCGTTATTAGTTTTTATCTCACCCAAATTGGTTAACACCAAATGCAACTCTTCCAAATTTTTAGGCAATTTTGGAATCATGCTCGACCGAGCATAATGCATATTTTTCCTAATACGGTTTACATCTGTGGTAGTCAATGTATTTACATCTCTTTCACGCAACTCCCGTTGCAGAATTTTGCATGGCTTTTCACATGGGTCATCGAGAGCTTTACGTTTCTGTTTGTTATTGAGTTTTTGACGATTTAAAAATTTTTTATCGTCTTTGTCACGTTCATGATTTAAAGCACTAAAAATTATTTCGTAATTTTCGTTCATTTTAAAATAACACTGGCATAAGCGTTTTGAACAAGACCACCTCTGAACATTATCATTTAAACATTTTTGAAAAGAAAATTTGTATCCATTAATACAATATAATAATTTATTTTTTTCACTAACCATTTTAATTATTTCAAGATATTTTATTGTATAAATAAAAATATATAAAAATACGATAATTTGTCGAACCTAGAATGTGGAAGTGTGACTGATGCTAACATGAACAAAATTAATTTCCAACACTAAATTGTAAGGTAGTATTTACAGATATCGATAATTGAGACTATCTATATGAGTTTATTAACCCGTGGACGCAATTCGTACATGTTGCGAGAAAACCGCGGACGCAACTCGGATGTGTCGTGAAAAAACCACGGACGCAA
>NW_021779313.1:0-825 GCF_005508785.2 Acyrthosiphon pisum | reverse complement strand
TTTACACAAAATCTGTTTTCGAGAAAATTGATTTTGGTTTTTAGTGTAACATTAAAACGAATGACTGTAGATACATGAAATTTTCACTGGTTGTTTATATTTCCATTTTCTATACATGATAAAATTTTCAAAATATTTTGATTTGTTTTGAGCTGTTTACGGACAATTTCAGTTTCCAATTTAATTCCTTTTTTTTTCTATGAATGTCAATAAAACTTTATTTGTCGAGTAAAAATACTTGAAAATTTAATACAAGGCTCCTACTATATTATTACAATGACATTTAAAAAATATTAAAAATCCTTAGTCACAGTTTTCTTTTATTAGCATTTAAAGTTTAAAAATTGACAAAATATGGAAAAATCACGAAAATTACCTAATTATTTTGAGTTTATAATTCGTAAACATTTTTCTTTTTAGAACTAAGATTTTAAAATGTAATACAAGATTCCTTATAGGATAATCTACCTTTATCAAAAAAAAAATGTCTATAAGAAACTCAAATTAAATTTTTATGAGCGTTTGAAGTTCATATTTTTACAACATTTGGTATTTACTCGATTTCTTACGTAACGATTTTCTTATTTTGTTGTAATTAAAAAACGAATGACTGTAGAAACTTGAAAATTTCACTGAATGTTTATATTAGCATTTTCTATATACTATAAAATTTTGAAAATAATTTGAATCTTTTTGAGCTGTTTACGGACATTGTAAGTTATCAATTTTTTTAGTTTTTTTTTCTATAAATATCAATAAAGTTTTATCTATTGGGCCAAAAAGTGTAAAAAATTAATACAGGGCTCCTGATACATTGTTACAATA
>NW_021779312.1:0-946 GCF_005508785.2 Acyrthosiphon pisum | reverse complement strand
TTTACAGTTTTTCACCATGATTAAGTTAGCCGGTTGATTAAAATAGTTTTTGAGGAATCAACAAGGAAATGTTATATTGTCAGTACTTGCTTTGATGACTTATTGACTTTGGTGTTAAATTCATAGTAAGATAACATCAAAATATATAAATGACACTGTCGTTATTTTTAAAAAAAAGAACCAAAAAATTAATTTTACATAGGAATTATAAAATTAAATTGCGCAATTTATATTTTTACTGTATATATTTAAATGTCATAATTATAACCACCCTAAAAAATGTATAATTATGGCCATGTTAGTCGTTCTATGCTTGTCTAGTGATGACTGATAAATCGGCCCATAGTGAATATAATTCCTATATACGCCACTGCTTCCATGTGTATCATAGTAAAAACAACCCATTTTGAGTCTGTATGATTGATATAGTGAAGCAATAAATATTATAAAAATAAATTTGAAATCAGCGTAAACTGTATATAAGATTGATTAAGGAAAATTGTTCGATTTTAATTTTAGTTATCTTTTAAATAATAAAGTACATTTTCAAATTGTATTTTAAAAAACTTGAAAATGTACTTAATTATTTGTGTGACTGAAATTCAAGAAAGTTGTCGATAGATCTTCTGTACACTTCTTGCTGAATTAATATCTATTTTTTTTTATATTTACTCCGGTAGCTCTACATTGATGTTATAGATTGCCAGATTGAATGATGCTGTTTAAATATTTCTTTACTTCGCCTATAAAATATTTCTCCATTTCTTATTGGTTGTCATTACATATATATTCATATTTATCATTAAAAAGTAAAAACATCAACCAGTCAAAAATGGATAATTATGACATGACCGAGGGTGAAGAAGATGCTTCGACTTAATGATTACATGTTTTAAGTGATTATACTTAATTTTTTTTGTCATGGCATTTAGAAAAAGACATAAAA
>NW_021779311.1:0-1177 GCF_005508785.2 Acyrthosiphon pisum | reverse complement strand
TAAAAATATAACATGATTACTTTGTTTAGGAGCATATCGTTAAGACAATTACCATACTGGTAGTGCATCAAATTTTAATATTTTTCTCTCATTGCTAAATACATAGCTCATTGGAGAAAAATGTAGGCTGCATATTTGATGCCAATCTTTTATTTGCATTTTTAAATTTAAATTATTTATCCATACTTCACGTTTTTCAGGATCTTTTGGAAACCTGAGTGGATTTAAAATGGTTATGATACTTTATTTTAAAAATGAACATTTCTTTTCCACTTACCGGTGAAAACTTAGATTTGGATTTTTAGTCGAGTTGGAGTGGCAAATTACGCATCGATGAACCATTTTTTTTTTATTCTTATGTATGACTAAATAATTAATTTTCGTAAAATCACAAGAAAAAATAAAAGTTTAAAAATTAAAATAATTAAATTTACATTAATATTTAATAATAATATAATCCAGTGATAAGCAGATATCTCTTATCCATAGATAATATTTAAAGATGTTTGTAACATAACCTTGAAAAAGGCACGTTATCGTCTGTCTCTCTTGTAGCTCTCTCTTCCCCAAAAAAGACCGCGGCACGCTGTGGAGTGAGTATAGGCATGTCCTATCCATTCTTTTATTATCTATGGTTTGGATCATAAAGTTTATACTAACAGCAACCAACTCAATATTTTTAAAATATTATTTTTTAATCCATTTACTGTAATTTATCATTGTTGTAAAAACTTCTGTCGTAAATTAATAAACTTCGTTAACAAAAAAATAAAAAAAAAATAAAACAATGAAAATGTGTATAAGCTGAAGTATCCAAAAAAACTAAGAAAATTATTACCTATATTACAACAATGAATAGGTTGATACATTTTGTTTTAATATGTGATAAATTGTTTGCATAAAGTAATATGAAAACTATACAGATAAACAATTGACATTATTCAAGTATGCTGTTTAAATGTTTATAGTTAATATGATTAAATGTGAAACATTTAAATGTTTCAGAGCTATAATTTTGTTGCTCTTACTTAATTATTAAAAAGTAATAATATTAATACAAATATAGTATAACATTTATTAACTAATGATTATTTTTATAATACATAAAATACAACAATTTCATTTAAAATTCTGTTATAAGCAGAATTCACATAAAAAAGTTATAAAGCCATTGTTC
>NW_021779310.1:0-1110 GCF_005508785.2 Acyrthosiphon pisum | reverse complement strand
TAAACGTAAAATACCAAACTTTGGATGGCTTAAACTTCCAAAATAATAGTTTCGACAAAAAAATTCAAAAAATTTCGTAATCAGCGTTAAAAGCCACACATTAAAAAAAAATATTAATAATATAAAAAATGTAGTTATTGAAGTTTTATATCAATATAACTTCAAAACGAAGTTTGTCCGGGCTTTTTTTACTACATTCTTATAAAGCTCCCTAAAATACACATTTTGGAAAAAAAGAAATTTAAAAAATCGATAGGTTGCTAAACCAGAATTATGCAAAAAAATCATACAAACAAAATCAATTATTTATTTACTCAAATATTTAAATATAGGTACCTTATTTTAGATTCTGAACGAAGTGATGAATGTATTGATTTTACAATGATGTGTGTTTTTTTTTTTTTTTTTTTTTGTGTCTGACGACAACTTTTAGAGCAGTAAAAATGCTTCGATTTTCAAAAGTTGTACCTTTTCTGAAAGGAAAGTGAATCTAGTTGGTACTTTGGGGGGTCAAAAGTGAAAATTTCCCAATACTTTTCAAAAGCGGCAGGAAAAACCTTAAAAAAATAACGGAAAAACGCGAATTTTTACGCAAAACCAATTTTTGACAAAAACGAAAACTTAATTTTACTGTAACTCAAAAAATAATTATTGTAAGCACTTGAAATTTGCAACAGATGTTTATATTAGCGTTGTCTATACAGGGTTAAATTTTCAAAGTGTTTCGACTTTTTTTGAGCTATTTATAGACAAATGAAATTTTCAATTTTTCTAAGTATTTTTTTTTAAAATAACGATAAAAAATTTTTGGTTGGATAGAAAACTTTGAAAATTTAATACAAGGTTTCTTATAAGTTGTTCTCACAGTGATAAAAAAAAATCCAAAATCGTTAGTCACAATTTTTTTTTATAAGTGCTTAAAGTTTAAATTTATACGAAATATGTCAAAATTGCGAAAATTTGCAAGTAATTTTGTGGTTGAAAAATCGTAAAATTTTTTTCTTTTATAACTAAGCTTTTAAAATTTGGTACAAGGTTCTCCATAAGTTTTTCTTTAAATATCTGTAAAAAAAACTCAACCGGACTAAGACAAAAAATTTTTAGGAGTGT
>NW_021779309.1:0-4744 GCF_005508785.2 Acyrthosiphon pisum | reverse complement strand
AGTTAAGTAATATACATAATATAATATGGATGATATTGAGAATCTTAAGCAGATGGTTTTCAATCATTCATTGCCTAATCCAATTATTTATGCTATATTATGACATAATAATATGTTTCTATATTATAATCGTATACTTAGTTTGATTTAATATTGTTGGATCATCGCGGTTGATATTTATAGCTTATAATCTGTTGAAAGACTTGACATTTTTGTGAAAACCATCACAGTAATTTTTCTCAGTTTTCTAACGATGCCTAATAATATATTCTATCTAGATTATATATTTTTTATGGTATTAACCTTTCGACTGTCATCCCTACCTTTTTTTTTGTGCTTAGGTCTCCAAGTTAATATCACTACCTATATACCTGTTAATATCTATATATAATGTGGGTACGTGATGCGCCAACATTCCTCGGGGCCTCACCTCACCTATGAGAACTACTAGTGGCTAATGGCTATAGTTGATAATTATATTGGAAATTTATTCTTAATTAATATTCAACAAGTTTCATATTATCGGAATAGCAGCTGATCAGGCATTGAACTACTTGCGAAGTTTACACGACGCCTTTTCATAGTTGTAAAAGGTCCGTGGTTCTATAGTTAGGTACGTGTATTGACCAAAAATAACACTATAGATAACTCTTAGTTTGGGATTTTATCTGTATGAATGGCGTAATTTACACGTATGCCCATACTTATCCCATGTTATTGTAGTGTTCAAAGAATGTAGAATTTGGTTGGTCAGTAATGCAGAAAATAATGTTACCTACACAGTTAATAATAATTTTTTTTGATATATAAAGTCATAAACGACAATATCTTGGTACTTACCTTAAAATAATTTAATACATTAAATTTCGTCGTTAATTCAATTAATGATTTGTTGTATTATTGATAAATGACTTAGATTTACAATTTAAAAAAAAAACAGAGTACGTACATAATAATTAATTTTAGTTTGAGTATTTGATTTTACCTATTATTATTTCATTTTCTGTGTTTTGGATAAAAATAGTTTTTGCACGTCAGCAGTAGCTTTTACAGCTGCAACTTTACTGATATGTGTTATAACTTATAATGTACGTGTATAACCGCGCATTATGTTAGGAGTGAAATAATAAATATGTTGCGTAAAATGACGGGGCAAGATTAAAGTATCATAACGTTAATAATATTGTAACTACATTTAGTTCAAATTGAGTTAACATTTACATAATATGTAATAAACTATTTGTGTGTAATATGGTTAAACTTTTCGAGACTTTATTTCAAAGTCACAGAAATGAAATATACGAACTAGGTATATTTACCTAGTCGTTATTTTATTATTTATCTCAAAAACTACTTGATGTTTGTGTTAATCAAAATATACTAATATTATTTGCTATTTATTATTTTATTTTATATCATATTATATTTAAATGATTTACTAAAAGAACATTATTACCTACTTTGTTTTATAGCTATACCAAAATTGTTTATTTGAATAATAATACATTTTCAAATTACTACTTATAAAATAAATTGTTTGCTGATTAATAATTTGTACTGTTAAATTGTGCTAACTTTTTTTTCAAGATATCCAAATTATCTAATTAGTTTTGTGGCTTTGTATCCACCAGCACATAACTTAAAAAATTGTATTATTATTATATAAAATGTATTTATAATTTATACATGCACAATATAGGTACATGAATACATAATAATTTATAATATAATACAATAACCATTTGTGACACCACTTCATAAATTCGAACTCAAACGTTTGAGACATTGCCAAGTTAAAAATATTATATCATGCCATATTCTATTAAGATCAAAAATTGTTTATTATAATATAGACTATATTATATAGTATACTTAAGTTCAGAAAAAACTTTTATTATTTTTTAGACGTTTAAAAATAAATGCATATAAACTAAAAAGCCTAGATTAGATTTTAAAGTTAACTACTAAACTAAGTCATATGTCATTAAATTTAAAAAGTAAGAACCTAATATATATTTGTGTCAATTATAAATCTTTATATCCTTTAATTAATTACATTTTAAACACTTAGAAACAATTATTATTTCCTAAACGATTTCCCTGTGTTGTAGTGGTTTTGAAAGTAAGAAATAAGTTCGTAGTCTATTTGAATGAAATAATCAATACAATTGTATTATACATTAGAAAGCTTCATTCAAGACCTAAGCATTTTTTTTTTTTTTTTTTTGGAGAAGTCCATGATAATAAACCCGCCAAGTTCCACCTAGTTTATTACAATAAGTTAGTTTTGTTATTTTTTTTGGTACCTATGTAAATATCATGTATAAACTAGTTTGTATTTTAAAAAATAGGTATATTATAGGCAAAGTGTCGACCATGATAATTCTTGATATATAGATTTAATATAATATAAACTACCTAAATACAATAATTTACTTTTGATAAAAGTTTGTCTATTCTTTTATAGCACAATAATATTATATTTAAGTTTTCAATTTTAATAGAACTTTTGTTCTTGAGCGCATATATATAACATGTAGGTGAACTGAAAAACATTCGTTTTTAATATTTTAAATAATTATAGGTACTTACCTAATGGTATAATTCAGATTTTTAAATGTAGCTAGAATGAACTTTAATAACATTTGAAAATATATACAGTGTAGGAATGTACCCGTTTAATGATATTTATGGTTTAAAAACTACCTATCATTATATTATTTCAGAGTACAATGCAGGGGTATTACATATTTTTAGTTTTTTTTTTTTACAACTGAAAATGATGATTATTATAGGAAATGTAATTTTAGTTAGTTAAAAATAATTTTTCAAAAATATTTAATGCATAGAAAACAACAATAATTGTCTTAACAAATTCTTCTTCTTCTTTATATGGCCCTAATACTCTTTAAGAGTTTTCACCGCCATCACTAAATCCCTCCATTTGTCTCTATCCTGGGCTAACTCTTTCCAATCTTGGACTCCCATTCTGTACAGGTCCTCTTCCACTCCATCTAACCATCTTTTCCTTGGTCGTCCTCGAGGTCTTTTTCCCGTAGGCTTCTCATTCCAAGGATTACTCTATTTATATCCTCTTCGCTACGCTGCCACATGTGGCCCAGCCATTGAATCCTTGTCCCTTCATAAAAGCTTACTTATTTATACCTACTTTCATAAAATTACACTAATTTATTTTGCAGGGTGGCCGCGACCTCGACTGACGTGGTACCACGAAAATGCAGTATTGCACTCTCCGTATCAACTGGTAATTGACGATAACCACAGTCGCGGGTACCGCAAAAAGCCGAACAACGGTTCAACCACTGCTGGTGTGACCGTTAACCGTTTGGTGCTGACTAACCTAACCAGGTGGCATCCGATAATGAGCCAGCGGCAACAGACGTTGGGCACGGCACGTTTGACGTGTCAGGCAAGCAACAGCATTCTATATTCCGTATCCCGTCCTTCGGCAATTGCTGTAAATGGAAATTTGCCACCGCCAGCAACCACCGAGCACACGTTTATCCGTTTGAACCGTAAGTAAATCAATAACGATAATATTGTTATATTTGCATTGCATTTTCCCGGCCGGTTATGACTTGTGCATTTAGTAAACTGCTTTAGATCGAACACGATTGGATGTGTGTGGCCGCCATTTAGGTACCTATACCCATGTTATCGCATATAGTTTTGGAAACTGTTTGCTAAAAGTATATAGGCAGTATTGAGTATAGTACGCTGCACCGACGTATAGATATTATATATTATTATACCTAGCCGTTGCGCAGATAACACTTTGAAAACAAGTTTTGAAGTCCACTATATATAATTACTTACTCGGTCTTTATTTGTTATTGTAATATTCCAGTAGCCGCAAAAAAATCAATCACCTTGTATCGTTAAATCGTAATTTAAATTATAATTGCATTAGTTATAATTTTTCGGCTCGACCATACTTTTATACTGTATAGTTAGTACATGTTTCGACAAGATGTGTTCACTTTACATGTATTAATGCGATAAATAAACATAATAACAATATCAGACATCCTCAGCAGTATAATTCTGAACATTTTACATTTTCAAAACAAAAGAAAAATAATAAAGACAAAAACGTTGGTACTTCTATAGCTGTTACACATTATAAGAATGCATAATTATTAACATTTGACAATTAAAACAGGAAACATAACTATATAGTTACTTGATAGTTAATAATTTTGGGGATAGTGATCTGCACTAACTCAGAACTGCTAATTTTTTGCACTTTCAATCGATACTATACTTTCACTTTCATGATACAAAAAAGTTAATTGTTACCTACTGAAATTTAGCAGTTCATCCAGTTGCGTATCCAGGGCCATATTTACACTTTTTGCACCCTGGGTGACAATATCTGTAACAATTGGGTAGGGTGGCATGAAGTGAAAAGTATAAGGGTGCTCCTTCGTATTGAATATACAATAAAAACAATTTTAATAATAGCTAGGTACTATTGAAAAATAAATATGGATTATTTTCTTGTTGTAATTTAATGCATATACTGTTTTACTCTTCTAATTGTTCTATACACTCGTAATACAATTAGTGCCCACAGTTTTTTTTTTCACAAGCCATAAATGTAAATACGAGTTACACCTCTGGTTCTTTGGTTTCCCTATATTTGGAGAGCTTGGTCGGTTGACATTCACAGAGTCCTTCTTTTGTGGATTAGTGGATTGGTTGACAAATATCGGCTTCTCTA
>NW_021779308.1:3619-4758 GCF_005508785.2 Acyrthosiphon pisum | reverse complement strand
TAAGACATAATATTATATTAGGTACCTATAATAAATTCCAAATTAATCATATCATAATATTTATTAGGTACTTATAACGCGTTATACATCAACAAAAAACCGTGGTACTATCATAGATATATAATAGTATACTTTAGAAGTTTCAAGTACCCACGAATAATATTATACAATCACAACAAAATAACTAAAATAGTTATCCTAGGTTTTTAATATGTAATTTCGTCCAAATTTGTACTTAAAATGACTATAAAAATAAACTGCGTAAATGTATTTTTTAGATTTTTTGGTAACAGAATTAATTACTTACGTGGAATCTTATTTTAAATTTTCAATTCTTAGATACAAAAATTGAACATTTTATAAATTTTTAACTACAAAATAATTTTTCAAATTAAAATTTGATAAATTTTGTCAAAATTTGATCTTTAAATGCTTATAAAAAAAACTTGTGCCTATGTATTTTTAATATTTTTCAACTGATATTGTAACAATATATCAGGAGCTTTGTATTAAATTTATACACTTTTTGGCCCAACAGATAAAACTTTATTGATATTTATAGAAAAAAATAACTAAAAAAATTGAAAACTTACAATGTCCGTAAACAGCTCAAAAAGAGTCAAATTATTTAAAAAAATTTTATCGTATATATAAAATGCTAATATAAACATTCAGTGAAATTTTCATGTATCTGCAGTTATTCGTTTTTGAATTACAACAAAATAAGGAAATCGCTACATGAGAAATCGAGTGATCCAATGTTGTAAAAATTTGAATTTCAAACGATCATAAAAATTTAATTTGACTTTCTTATAGGTATTTTTTGTTTGATAAAGGTAGATAATCTTATAAGGAATCTTGTATTACATTTTCATATCTTAGATTTAAAAAGAAAAATTTTTATGAATTTCTAACTCGAAATAATTTGCAAATTTTCGTGATTTTTCCATATTTTGTCATTTTTTGAACTTTAAATGCTTATAAAAAAAAACTGTGACTAACGATTTTTAATATTTTTCATCTGCCTTTGAAACAATATACTAGGAGCCGTCTATTAAATTTTCAAGCTTTTTTATCCAACAAATAAAATTTTATTGATATTTTTAGAAAAAAAACTAAAAAAAAATGGAAAATGAAAA
>NW_021779308.1:0-1347 GCF_005508785.2 Acyrthosiphon pisum | reverse complement strand
CCGGGCCGAGCTTATACGTGTGGGCCGGGCCGTCGGGGCATTTGAATTGTGAACATTTTACGATGTTACTAATACATTTATTTAAATTTATTTTTAAATACGAAACAGTAAAAATTAAAAAACACTGCTATTAGTTGGTACAATTCTACAATAACTTCATAGTCGAACCATAAGTTTATAATAATAATAATTGTATGAGCATATTAGGTATGTTGTACCTATAGTGTATTATAATTCTTTAAGCAACAATTTTAAAAATCAGTTTCATTCAGAAAAATGGTTAAACACTTTATCTGATTTGGTTGGTACATCGACCGCCAGAAAGTGATTGCTAAACTACAATTATTCAATCATTTGCAAATATTTATAAAATATTGTAGATTTGTTGAAAAAGAGAACAGAATGATGACATTTATATAAAGTTTATATTAAAAGTAATGACTATAATAACGCGACGATTCTGAAATGAATAAAGATGATTTTGGTTTAATAAGAGTATGAATTGCGACAATAAAATAAATGATAAAAACAATAGTAAACAAACATCAAAAATATCAAAAGGATTATATATATTTATGATTCTTATAAAGTGTATCATATTATAACCTATTGTCTATTTATAATTTATACCCGAAAAAGTAGGTATTCATAAAGAAGCTGTTATAAAGGGGTTTGGGCCGTTTAGTTGTATAGAATACTGGGCTGTTTACCTCCCAGTCCGCCCCTGAGTGTACAACATTATAATATTATTACGAGTTATGACGTATAATGTTATATCCACGAGTGCGATACACCCGTACTTTTATATTATTATTATAATAATTGGTGTCGAATCGTAGATTTCAATTTGATGTATTTATAATAATATGTAAACGGTTTGCGATAGTCGATGAGAACGTTCCCGGGACGACGGCGGTAACTTATTATAATATGACTAAGCACTATATGTAATAATACGAATAATATGAAACTATTACGTTAATTTCGCAGATGATAAAACGAATAAAAAGTCAGATGCGCGTGTCCAAACAGCAACAATAATTGTGGTTATTACGCCGAACGCGTACAACACATGTGTAGTGTTACCTACCTATCTACGACTTGTGCAGCTATAACACAATATAATAATATTTTCATCGTCGACATGAATTAATGTCATCTGTAAAGTGCTGTAACCGATTCGAAAGCGTACGGTCGATTTGCTTAAACCTACCGACTGCATCTGTTGTTATTATTATATTTTGTATTGTTCTAGTGTTACCGCGTGCAGTATATAATATAATAACATAATTATTATTTATTTATTAATCACATTAGTCGTATATTGTTTTAACATATTAATTATTA
>NW_021779307.1:0-1450 GCF_005508785.2 Acyrthosiphon pisum | reverse complement strand
GTACAGTGTACACATATATCAAACATTTGTTTGTAAGTGAAAGTAAAACAAAATATTAGTTTAACGCAATCATTAAAAATCATAACATGTAAGTTTAACGTTTAAAGTCTGACTCTATGTCGAGCCATAATCAATGAATAGGTTAAAATAAATAGGTACATTATCACAGTCCATAAGTAGTAATTAACAGTTACACATTAAATAGTTAAGTAAAAATAAAAGTGTTCTGTTGAGGTATTAGGCATACGTCATGATCCTCAACAAAAATAATAATCAAATGAACAAATGCCTAACTGTTTAGTTAATTTAGGTTTGAGCACGTGTAAATCAAGGTAATAGAATGCAATGTGTACGTGATAGTAAAAAAACAATATTAGTTATTATGTATTATATAGTTATAGTATGTATATTGGTATGTATGTAACTGACATGACATTCACTGACATAATGTTTCTAATGTTATACTTAAGAAGTAAACATAATCATGAACAATAAGTGACTAAGAGTTAGCCAGTGTATTAAAGTAATAATTAAAACAAAAAGTAAAGTACATGTCTTTAATGTTGAGTAGTGAATTAATGGTACTGAAGCAGTAAAATTGTAATACATGTAATGCTATAGTTAGTTAACTCACAGAACAGTCTGTACGTTAAAGTAAAACAAAATATTAGTTTAAGGCAATCATACTTGAATATCTTTAAGCTTAATACATAAGTATATATATATATATATTAGAGTTAGAGTTTAAACGTAAATTTTAAATGTTAAACTTATGTATTAAGCTTAAATATATATATATATATAAACACCGTTCATAAGTAGTAATATATAATTAACAGTTACACATTAAATAGTTAGGATAGTTGAGGATAGTTATATACAATACATAATAAAAACAATAAACAATGAGCAAATCAAAAGTAAAGGAACAAACGTATTTATGTAATAATGTAGTTAACTACAGTGTGTATGTGTATATTAGTATAATGTAGTCGTGCTTTAAATATCCCAACCTAACCCTAAAAAATATTTTTCTTACTATATATACTTATATATATTTTATAACTACTATAAATGTAATAAAACTTATTTAAGTATACAACTTAAGTATCTAGTAACACAGAGTAAGTGGTTAAAGCACAGAGCTTAGTTTAAATTATGTTTAGTCATACTCATAGCAAATGAATGGTTCTGAAGCAGTTATCAAATTTGATTACACATTAAACAGTTAAGTCAAATGACAAAAGGGAAAACTAATAAGTAAAATAAAATTGTTCTGTTGAGGTTAAGTTTTTTTAATTAGTTCACTAACAGAACACAGTGTGTAGGGTAAAAGTATAAAAAAAAACTATTAGTTATAGTACAAAGTTACTCTCATCATATATATATATAAGTACATTAGTATTATATTTAAGTGTATTATGTATGTATGCATATGTCCACATTAATT
>NW_021779306.1:0-827 GCF_005508785.2 Acyrthosiphon pisum | reverse complement strand
AATTTTTTTTTTTTTGAAACCTATGTACTTCAACGAGGTAAAGAACGACCGGGGCAATCAAAATTAGATAGGCATACTTCGTTATGAAGTGATATGCTAAGGCAGTTTCGAATTCTGAGTTTTTACGAATACGCTCGACGCTCTAGAAGCTCCCTACGCCTGCCGGCTCCGGTCGCCAAACTCGAGGTCCTGCGGACCTCTCGCTGGATGGGGGCTCGGCCCCCAAACCCCCCGGGGCTTAAATAGCAAACCTGGGGGGGAGGGGAGGGGTGGCGACCCCTTCGGGGTCGCGGGGGGGAGAGCATACCTGCCCTGCGGGCAGCCGGACGACCTAACAAGTAATTTTAATCTTGTTAATTAAAGTAACACATTTGTAGAGGCTCCGGTCGCCACACTCAAGGGACCTCCCTTCGCCTACCGGCTCCGGTCGCTATACTCGATGACCAGTAATATAAGTTTTTAGAGGCTCCCTACGCCTGCCGGCTCCGGTCACCAAACTCGAGGTCCTGCGGACCTCTCGCTGGATGGGGGCTCGGCCCCCAAACCCCCCGGGGCTTAAATAGCAAACCTGGGGGGGAGGGGAGGGGAGGCGACACCTTCGGGGTCGCGGGAGGAGAGCATACCTGCCCTGCGGGCAGACGGATGACCTAACAAGTAATTTAAACCTTGTTAATTAAAGTAACACATTTCTAGTGGCTCCCGTCGCCTATCGGCTCCGGTCGCCACACTCAAGGGACCTCCCTTCGCCTGCCGGCTCCGGTCGCTATACTCGATGACCAGTAATATAAGTTTATAGAGGCTCGGCCCCTAACCCCCTCGTGGCTTAA
>NW_021779305.1:0-2201 GCF_005508785.2 Acyrthosiphon pisum | reverse complement strand
TTTATACGATACGTCACATGAACGAACAAAAAATAACATATTTGATAACTATCGTCAAATAAACGAATGCAAATATACTACAATTACTTACCATTCGTCGATTCGGCGAAGTAGTTCCTACACAATCAACGGCTGAAAAGTCACTAGTCATGCTAGATCGCTAAACGTTATCGGGATAGATATAGGACATAATTAATGAGAGATACAAGGAGGGTTTAATGATATTAGATAAAATGCCTAAAAATAGCAACAATAAAATCATCAGTGTTCGTCGAATCGACGAATAGTTAGCGATCTAGGGTTAATGTATTGAACTAAACGTTGTCCAATAATAAATTCATCACACTATATGATATAGTTATTGTTATAATTTATCAATATATAGTACAGATAGTAAGTAACTATCTATAAATAATTTATAGCATAACTATGTATCCAAGTTACGGAAAGAATTTTGATATTAGGTACCGTAGTTGTAATCGCCAGTATAGATATCTATGATATATATCACAAAAAATTAAATCCCGGGAAGACGTTAAGTATGATTGTATAATATTACATAGTAAAATATGCGGCCTTGTCATATTGCGTATGTCTTTTGTTTAATGCGTTGTAATGTTAACATCACTAACATATTTTTCCAGAAGATTAGTCTTATGTCCTAAAAATATAAGTGGGAACATACTGAATAGTTAGCGATGCAGGAAATACTGAAGACTGCATAATCGACAACTATAATGAATACTAAGCTCGATTGCAAAACAAAATATGGAAATATTAATAATAATAATTTATTAATAAACAATATAAGTGTATTATTAATGATCCTATTCATTATAAATTATATATTTGTTTTTATAGCTATCAAAAAAGGTAAATATATTTATGTTTTTTATAATTTGAATTTGTAAACAATGCAAATGTAGACTTTATTTACATTTCATTACGGAGAAGTTACAAAATATTGAAAAACTGGCGTAAACAATTCTGAATTAAGTGGGTTGCCTAAGATATAATTTTGTATTGTGTCACAAATCTATGTATTTTATTAAAATGGTGCATGATAATTTTAATAATTTGTGAAAACTACCAAGTAACTAATAAATAATTATTTAAAACATTATTATTAGGTATTTTCATTTGTTGAATTTATTTTACTGCATAGGCATGATAGTTTATTGTTCTCCACCTCAACAAAATCATAATCAAATATATTTGTAGTTGTGTGTTATAATTAATTTTGTACATTTTTAAGATGTGTTCATTTAAATAATATAGTTTATGACTTTTTATTTAGAAACTGAAAAGTGTAAGTCAAATGTCTATAATTTTTTCATAAAATTATGTTTAATAGGATTTATTTCAATTAATATAAATAATAAAACTTAACCACGAATTTTTGTTTTTTATTATCTAGCGAAATTATTAGGTTGGTAATTTTTGTGTTTTTTTATTGTACATTGGTACCTATATTTGGTGTAGCCCATAAGCGCAAAATATGACCCAAACGCTACCCAAAAGCTCAAAAATAATTAACACATAAGCGCAAATCAATTTTATAAAAAAAGTGTCTTTAATTAAAATCGTAGTTATTATTTATATTAAATTAAGCATTTACAGTGTCACAGTAATATACAGCAGCACAGACACCAACTGATATAGGTCGATATCGATATATAAGTCGGTATACGATTTCAAACATTTCACTCGATTTTCAAATAAAACGGTCAAGTATAAAATTTTCGGGAAAATCTATAAACTATAAAATACATACTATAATTATATTATTATATTATATATTATGGTTATCTTAAACGATTATCAACTGCTATCGTAATGTGTTTCGATAAGACACACACAAATGCAACAACCATCGCGATGCGTTGCTGCAATATGTCGTGAAACGGGTTATATACATGCAAAGGTCAGTGAAACATTGTATCAGGTTATACAATTTATTTTTGCGCTTTTATCCCACTACCAAGGTACCAAAGCGCAAATTCATCTTGCGCTTTTGAGCAATCGAAAAAAAAGATCGATTTGCGCTTTCGGGCTTCACCGCCTATATTACGTATTTTCGTGCTATATATATTATACCTAGTAATAGGTACTTTGTGTAATACGTTTCTCATCGTATACTTTATAAACACTTTAAAGTATAAACTAATAATTTTACACAAAAATTACCCAATAACAGGATA